>NC_142118.1:38872500-38950000 GCF_056152115.1 Neolamprologus brichardi | reverse complement strand
GAGTAGTCGAACGCAGATCCACTGAGCACTCAACACAAAATTTTGTATTGTTCGATACATATGCGTACCGAACCGAAAGCACTGTATCGAACGGTTCAATATCAATACGAGTATTGTTGCACCCCTAGTCCTGGTCTGTGATCCAGAGTTCGTGTGTTTCCAGTTTAATATTCTGAGGTTACGTTTCTGTTTTATTATAGTTGTGTTTATATTTATATTGGTGTTCTCAGGTCTTCTTCTTAGTTTTGTCATTTAGTCTTTAGGTTTCTGTTATCACGTTATCATCTCTGTGATCCACGTTCCAAGTTTATTCAGCCTGGTCTTCATGTTTGTTTTGATGTTCCAGTCTCCGCGGTCCCAGTGTCAAGCTTGTGTCACTCAGTCTTCATCTCGCCCTTTGTAGCGTATTTCCTGTTTTATTTTGGCAGTCTGGTTTCATGTGTACAGTGTGTTTAGTTTTACTTCCCCTGCTGCCCTTCCTCTCGTTAGTATACTTTAGTCCTCAGTCTCCATCTGCTCGTTGTCTCTTTGTACCTCGTTTGCTTTTGTTTCCCAACTTCCAGCTCCTTGTTACAGTTTTTGCATTTTCTTCTGTATTTACTTTGAGTTTCTAAGTGCAGTAATAAAGATGAAGGTAATTCCCTTGTCTCTGAGTCCTGTGTTTGGGTCCTGACTTGATGTTCATGACAGTAAAGCCGTGAAGGAGCGAGGAGCTGTGGCATCCAGTGAAGGCTGACTTTAATTTTATGTGGTCGGTGCGTTTGGAAGAGAAAAGCCCTTCTAGGTGGGTGGAGATCAGTGTGGAGCCAAGGTAGGAGAGCAAAAAATTGATTGGCTGAATGTAATTTATTTACAATAAAAATAGTCCTAAAATATAACAATATAAAAATAAAATTCTAAAAATTCATCAGCGAGTAGCCAGAATCTGCACAAATTGTTAAAAACACTAACAGTCCAATAAAGTGCCTGTAAAACACTAAAGCAGCAGCGTCCCCACACGTCCTCGTCAGTCCTGCACTTCAGTGCCGAACTCTCCAGGTGGGCACAGCCCTCAACTCTGCCCACCGCTGTGCTTCGTTTGACAGCAGTCGTTTGTTCAGCAGAGATCCAGACGCTCCCTTGCTACAGATCGCACAGGTTTCACAATAAAAGCATGCGATAAACTATAAGAACTAAAAACACACTTGAGAAGATAATCAAAAGATTAAAACTTATAAAACACTGCGACTCAGTGACTTCAAACAAACCTCTCTTCCTCAGGATGACATTTATGTTCACTATCTTGCCAAAACTCTTCACTCACACATCCAAATCACCAAATTCAGGTGTTCCAAGCACTTACGTGGCCTGCAGGCATGCAGACTGCTTCTATAAACATTTGTGAAAGAACGGATCGCTCGCAGGAGCTCAATTAATTCCAGCGTAGCGCCGTGATAGGATTACAGGACTTGCACAAGTCCAATCGTGAAATTTCATCAGTAGTAACAGTCAGCTATTAGTGATATTATCACAAAGTGGAAGCGACTGGGAATGACAGGAACTCAGGAGGTAGGCATATAAAATCAAAGCATCAGCTGAGCCGTTCTGTGGCGCATGGGTCGCAAAGGTCACCAAGTTTCTGCAGAGTCAATCGCAACAGACCTGCAAACTTAGTGTGGCCTTCAGATTAGCTGAAGAACAGCGCGTGGAGAGTTTCATGGGATGGAATTGGCCAAGCAGCTGTATCCAAGCCGATCACAGACACCAGGTTTTTGGCAATCCAATAGAAAAATTGTGATTGGGAAAAGTAGGAGCTGTCATCGAGCAGAAACGGGAGCTGGAAGCATGTAAATATAATAATAACCACTGCAGCCAAGAAGAGAGCCTGACGAGCCCAGCTGTAAGTAAGCTATTAAGACTCGACTGTACACCGTGTTCGTGTTTTCCTCTGAAACAATAAGTTCTGTTGGAGCAGCCTTTCAACGCCTCTCTCTGTCTCTGCTAGCAAAGTTGACCCAGACAACAAAGTAAAGCTAGTTTTCAGCTACGAGCTGACACAGAACCCACCGTATTAGCCAGAGGTCCCTTTACTACGGTTCGGAGCTGCGGACCTGTTTTATATACGCACTGAATAGTTTTCTATACGAGATCTCTGCAAAAAGTGCAGCCTTACCTAATGTCCACCTACTGTTACTCATTTATATTAAGATCTAAACATCTAGTTGGTGTTGGTGTGGAGAGTAACCGTCAGTAACAGTAATAAATCACAGCAATAGTACATTCATGTAGTTGTAAACAGCATGATAATATATTAAGTAATCCAAAGTATTCAGAATACGTTACTCTCATTGAGTAACGTAACGGAATAGGTTACAGAATACATTTTGGGGCATGTAATCTGTAATCTGTAGTGGAATACATTTTAAAAGTAACCTTCCCAACACTGGGAGTTGGGCCCATAAACACTGTGCTAAAGCACGTGGAAGCTGTGATGCAGCTGCTGGGTCAACACTGTTAAGAATGGGATGTTCATATGCTTGTGAAGGCAGACGTGTGAATGCTTTGAACAATATGGTTTATTTTATACACATTTCTGTGACCCCTGCATGTGACCCCTTCAGTGCAGTGAGTCTCTGCGCACAGCTGCACTGACTTAAACTGTGACTTCAGAGTGGTCTGTTTGTCCAGCTCCCATCAAGACTCCACGCAGATGTTTCAAGGTCATTTCACTGCTTTAGACACATCACATCACCTGATCATAACTAATGTTTCCAGATGTTGAACCATTAGATGATGGACTAGTATCAGAGTCCTGACCACTTCCACCATCAACCCAAATATCGGATCCCAAATGCAGGTTTGTACTGTTCTCTCTTCAGGGACAAATTAGTTATAAAAATACACACATGCACTACTTTACCCCCGCTTCAGTGTTTGTGTGCTTCCTGTTTGGCTCAGCTTATATTTGGATGTGCTGCCTCAGGCCACTCAGTAGTTTGTCAGGTTATTAATAATATATCAGACATTCATTTAAGACAAAGCACGAGCTCGCTCTGCATGCCGATGCAGTGCATGCTTATAGATGCACAAACCTGGAGCTATTCACACCACAAAGGACAAGGACGCAGTTTGAAATGTCACTGCCAGCCTTGAGTTCTGTCGCTGATACAAATTAAAGTCACTCATTTAATTCATGGGATTCATTTTTACACATCAGTCTGAGAAGCTGCTAAAACTTTTTAAAAACCTACATGTTATTGTATTTAACATCTTTCTTTGACAACTGAAAGATGTGACATCTTGAAGCACCATCCATCCATCCATCCATCCATCCATCCATCCATCCATCCACTTCTCCTTTTCAGGATGGCGGGAGCCTATCCCAGCTGTGTTAGGGCGAGAGGCGGGGTACAGCCTGGACAGGTCGCCAGTCTGTCACAGGGCTGCCACATACACAGACACAACCATTCGCGTGTTTCCAGTTAACCTATCCCCACTAACTGCATGACTGTGGGAGGAAGTACCCGGGGAGAACCGGCCTGATGGTGGAACTGAACTCAGGACCTTCTTGCTGTGCGGCAACAGTGCAAACCAGCGAATTGAAGCACTGCTTACAGCCTAATGCTCAGAGGTGACAGACTCACATCCTTCAGTTCAATTTTAAATCGATTTATATTCTTTTGTTGACAAAAATACTGAAGAAATGAATTTTGGCTTCGTGCATCCCTCTCTCATGGCAGTCTGTGATATAATCACAGGCTACATTTTCACCAGGTTATGTTGCTTTTGACTCTTTTTAAGAGCCTTTGTTTTTCTCTGTCATGTTCCCGGGTCATTTGACCCAAATTACATTTTCCAAACTCCCACTGCAGATAAGAGCTCTGTGAATATGTTCCTGCGTGAAACTGTTCACATTTACATGCTGCATACTCTTGTGGTATAAAATGGTGTTACATTCAGCTCTCTTCAGTTAATATCTCTTTATAACAACACTGACATAAGAACATAAACATAATAAGTAACAGTTTCTTTGCATTCTGCTTTGAGTTCATTTGGAAACATTTTAAACCTTTTTCTAGAGTTTTAACTGGAATTTACAAAAAATATTCATAAGATAAAGATCAGATTTGAACATTGAAGAGAAGCGTTGTTATGCAGTTGCTAGTTAGTAAAACATTTTGACCAATCACTGACCTGAGGGACACATAGACTGAACCACCTGATTAATGTAGACAAATATAAACTGAATAAAGAAATAAAAAAACTTGCAGTGCAGTTTATACTTCAGTTTTAGCTCCATCCAACCTCCACCTACGCTCTGCCTCCCTCATCCAACACAAACAAACAGAAACAGTCTTATGTCTCGTGTCGCACCACAAATTAATTATCTCCGGGCACATATGCGCTCTCTTATACATGAATACACTGCTGTGTGTGTGTACTGGTAAAGGCAGACATGTTCACACACATCCTCTCATTACCTCGGAGGTTTGTGCTGATGCTTGTCTGTTCCAGCTATTACACCTCGGTGTTAATTTCTTCAGGTGTTTGACGAGCCTCGCAGCTACAGCTTGCTCTTTGTGTAAGTGCTTTTTCTGAACTTCTCCCTATCTCTGCAGATTAGTCAGGGAGCAAATTACCTGCCTGCACAAAAAAAGCGCAGTCCTACACATTTTGCTGTGCTTGGTGCACAGATCTCCCTTTGAAGACGGGCCATGTTATTTCCCCTCTCCCTGCAGCAGTCCTGGCATGCAAATCATCACAAAATTACATTAAAAAAAACCTGCGCATGTACTGCGGGTGCTCTTATCAGCGTCTGCACAAACTGCATACAAATCAGGCCAGAATCACACACCACAGCAAAGGTCTCCACTTAAAAGGCTGGCTAATTGCTAATTGAGTAGCAAGGTCTAAAGTGGGCTTGCCTAACAAGAATTAAAATGCGGGGGCGCCTCATGCCTGTGAAGTGTCTCCGGCTTCCTGGTGACATGCCCCAGAGCACAAACACACTGACGAATGCAGCAGAGGCTGACGCTTCTTTAGAGCTGTTTAAAAACATCGCCTATATATCAAATAATGGATAAAACAGGTGAAATTATTTCTGCTTTGCAGCGACGCTGGCGTGCAGTCGTTTCACTGTGGTGTGCATGGACAGGCGCATTTATTGTTAGCTGCATTTACACAACCATGTTTACAACAGACATTTCTCTTCCTACATGAAGCCCCCACCCGTCTACATGTTGGAATTAAGCATCTGTTTTATATCCAACTGCTTTAGCACAGGGCGAGATAATGAGGCGGTGGGCCCCTGGGCACAGAGATGTAAAACACACCAATCCGCTCCACTTGCAGCTGTTACATGACTTTTTGTCCCTACTATAATAAAATTACAGAATTATGCAAAATATGCTAAGTAAAACAATAAAGAAGTCTGCGACATTTCTTGCAATATTTAATCAAAATGTAATTATGTTTTCACAATAATAAATTGGATGTTTTAAAGTGCTGTGAAAACGTATTTGCCCCTTTTGAATATTTGTCACACTGACATGTTTCAGATAATCAAACAAATGTTAATATTAAACAAGATAACCTGAGTAAATACAGAAAAGATTGTTTTTAAATGAAAGCGATTAAAGCCTATATAAAAAAGGAATTGCCCACTAAACCCAGTAACTGGTTGAGCCGCCTTTGATGGTGCCAGTGAGTCTTCCAGACCTCCTTTGTTTTAGTTCAGCAGATTTGAGTTTCCAAGTTTAAGGTCATGCTAAATCATCTCAATTGGATTCGAGTCCAGACAGGACTTGACTAGGCCACCCTAAAACCTTAAGTTTGCTTGTTGAGCCAATCAGAGGAGGACTTGCTGGTATGTTTTAGGACATGGCCTTGCTGCATCATTCAAGTGCACTTGAGCATCATTTCACCCAGCTGAATATTAGCAGCTGAATATTTTCCTTACAGAGGAGATTTCGTAGTTCCATCAGTTATGTCCAATCGTTCAGGTCCTGAAGAAGTAAAACAGGCCATCACACTGCCACGTCTCACTGTTGGTATGATGTTCTGTTTATGAAGTGCTGCTTTCATTTTAGCCCGATGTAAACTTGTTGCTGTTGTCTCATTAGTCCCCAAAAGTCTTCGGGATCCTCAAGATGTTTTGTTGCATTTGTGAGATGAGCCTTTGTGCTCTTTGTGTCCAGCAGGGTTTCTCCTTGGAACACTTCAGTGGATGCTTCGGGGTGGCTGTAGCTCAGGTGGCAGAGCGGATCAGCCACTAACCAGAAGGTCGGTGGTTCAATCCCAGGCTGCTCCAGTCTGCATGCCAAATATCCTTGGGCAAGATACTAACCCCATGTTGCTCTCCGATGCATCCATCGGAGTATGAATGTTAGCTACTTAGCACTTAAGTTTAGAAGTGATTGGGTGAATGAATTAGCTGTATAAAGCGCTTTGAGTGCTCGGACAGAGTAGAAAAGCGCTATATAAGAACCAGTCCATTTACCATGCTGATTGTCTTTCTTGTTGTTGAATCATGAACACTGATCATAACTGAAGAGAGTGAGGGCTGCAGCTCATTGGATCATTTCTGGCTTCTTTTTGTGACTTCCTGGATGAGTTGTTGATGCCTCATTCTAAATGAAATCCTCTCCAATATCTCAAAGACTGTTCCTTGAGTTTCTTTGGGTCCTGATGAGATTTGTTAGTTTATTAAACACATTCAGGCATCTTCACTTTGTCTGACAGACAGTAGCGGGTCTGGCAGTGGCCTGAGCGTGGCTACTGGAATTAAACTTGGCTTTCCAACAAAATGTGATCACAGTTGAGTTAACAAGAGAAGGCCACTACTGTTCTACTCGTGTAAGGTTCGTTAGCTTTCTTCACTTAATACATTAAATCAGGGGTGTCGAACTCAAATACACAGTGGGCCAAAATTCAAAACTGGAACAAAGTCGCGGGCTAACGTTAATATTTATTGAAATATATTTATTCCTCCAGATTTAAGAATGAATCTTTTCTTATGGACTCAAACAGGTTTTGCTGAAAAACTGAATATGGAACAAGCAAAGCTTAATACTAAACAATATATATATTAGCTGTATAATACCAGTAGGCCAGCTCTGATAGTAATTTGGTGGCTTCACGGGCCAAATGTAATTAGGCTGCGGGCCAAATTTGGCCCACGGGCCAGAGTTTGACACCTATGCATTAAATCATCATTTAAAAAACACATTTTTTTATTTACTCAATTTAATAATAATAATAATAATAATAATAATAATAATAATAATAATAATAATAATAATAATAATAATAATAATAATCTGATATATCAGATTTGTTACTTAATAACAACAAGTATCTGATTAACAATAATTATCAACTAACAGACAAGAATGAGTTCGTGTATAGTTTATAACTAGCTAGCATTAGTAGCATTAGCACTTCACTAGAAATAATAATATTGATCACTAATATTAGTGATCAAAATGTGGTTTCTGAAGCCTTCTGATTGTCATTATTATTGATACACAATCTATAACCAAATGCAAGAATGCTAACTGCTGAATTTAAAAGGCTGACAATCAGGGAGCTGATTATTTAGGCCTAGAGAGCAGTTCCTAAACTGTTTCTGGCATTAGCTGGAAATCAATTGCTAAACCCCAAATTAAACAAACCTAGGGACTGCTCAGTGACCACCTGACGATGGGGGAAAGTGTGCACACTTTTGGAGAGTGGTTGCTGGAGATTGCCAGCAGTTGCTAGCTTGAAATTGGTTGCAAAGATAAATATACAGTGCTGCACTCAAAATCGCTTTGGAACTGATCCGATCATTAGCAGGTTTTTGTATTTACTAGCATTTTCCAAGCAGTTTGCATGGAAGATTCCCATTTGACCGCAAACAGAAGCAAACTGCTCATCCAGTGGAAGTGTAAGAAGTAGGACCCAAACCAGAAGCACAGAGTTTTTGGCCTTAAAGTAAAAACAGCGTCTCAGTTTGCGGTTTATGTCACACGAGTTTTATTACCGATTGAAGAGCAAATGGCAAGTGTTTGCAGACAAGTTGGAGACTTTCATCCAAATAACAGGCAACTGCAGCAACTACATCAGCCTCTTTGCAACTGATATCACCTGGTGACAGCCAGCAACCGTTTGCCAATCAGTCGGGACAACATGATTTATGTCTCTTCATTTCAAAGACTGTGATGTTGTGAGTAGTTGTAGGGAAACAGTTATTTCAAGCTTGTGTGCGTTGTGTGGTTTATGGTAATCCCACACACCACATGATTAAGTTGAATTATACATTATAAGTAACAAAGATGCCCTGAGTCCACAGTGAGTGGACTGTTCCACAACATGATTTGTTGATTAAAAATGAAGCGCTTTGTGTGCGTGGTCGATGTGCAGTTGTGTTTTGTAATATTGTTTGACACACATTAATTTGAATGAATTCAAAGTTTTGTTTTTTCGATCACAGATCACAGAATATTTTATGATCGCCACCACTCTCTCTGTCACAGGAGCAGCAAGCTCTGTAGTTTAATATGAGACAATAATTTGATGTAATCCCAACAGTAATGAGAGCAGCACATGGGGTGCAGACTGTATATCAAGGTCATGTTTGCCCAGGGGAGGAACCAGTGCTCTTAGCTCGGAGCAGGCATAGAGCATGATGGGATGCTATATTAAGAAGCTGCTAAAATAACTGCTAACATAACTGTGCATCAGAAAGGGTGAGACGAAAAGATCAATGCTGCATTCTTCCATCAACGAGCCCAGAAAAAATGCAAATAAACAAGCAGAGCAGTGGCAGGTGTGTGGGGTTAACGATGACTGCAAACTGAAGCGATTTCACCAAAATCCTTTTGGGTCAAATGGTTCATAATGATAAGTGGGACATGTTAAAGTGCAAATGCATTAATTCAGTATAATACTTCCTTTTAGGTTGGGGGACTTCAAAGTTACCTCTGGCTCTTGGTACTGACATTTAATGCATTTAATGGCTTAATTTATAAAATGTACGTTAACATGTTGCAACAATAAGAATGTAAAAGACAGACAGCGAAAAACCACCACTTTTACCCAGAAGACAGATTTCAGGGACCGCTACTTGTATTTTATATTTTACTTTTATTTTCAGTCACTGTTTAGGCGCTAAAGCTGTTGGTGAGGTTTAAGAATATATCCTCACCTCAGCACCTGGGTCGGCTGATTTGCTGAAACCATCGCCATCACATTAAAGGACAATATGTTGTAGAGTTGTGCATGCATGCAGTGCATCAATTCTTCTAACTGCGAGGAAGAGGAGGAGGTAACTCTCATTTAAAAAACTCCAGAAGCCTTGCATTGTAATATAATGGGGTTGCCTTCACCCAACACAGGAGTCAAATTGTATAAAAGTATGAGAAAATGATCCTACTGCTCACTTCATTTGTGACCTCAATTAACACTTTCCTGATGAGTTTACGGCCTCAATATTTTCAAGTCATTTTGAATACATGTTTATTTTGTTAATGTTATACACGTTTGTCATGTCACTGCCACACTGAGCACGCAGCGTCCCTCAGTGTCTGAAGCATATGTCCAGAGTGTCAAAGCTCACCTGAGGTTTCACAAACACGACTTTTCTTTCAGTCTGTGTTCAATAAACATGACTGACAGTTTAACAGTAGCAGCAACACAGCCTGTGATCCATACAGTTTGCAACCACTGAACATAATGATATGAATGAAAGGCTCAAAGGTCCAGGTGCTTCTCTTTTAGATCCTAATGTCCCTCAACAATTACCAATGTTGTTCATGCAAAAAGCACAAACTCCCAGTGCACATATCCAAGAAATGCTCAGCTCAATTTGATTTATTAGCTCAGTTCTATAGTTTCTGGTCTCTGTATTGTTTGGTGAATTTAAAAGGACTCATAAATGTGCTGCTCCGTTCTCCTGTCTGTACTGCTTCCTCCCTTATGTTGATGCCACTTTATTATAATCACAGTAACAGTCATTTTATTTTTCAGCAGTTGAAATGAAAAGCTTGTTGGGTGAAGGCGACCCCGTTATATTCCAATGCAAGGCTTCTGTAGTTGAAATGATAAACTTGAGGGGTGCAAGTTCCCAAAAATACAAAACATAAACAACATGGGCTTTTCCAACTACTGCGGTTCTGATGTCCACTTTTCCCACGTGAGTCATGCGCCATGTTTTCTAAATTGTGATGACCTCTGATTGAATATTTTGACACCCATCTGCGTGCATCGCCCCCTCCCTGCCTTAATGTTGCATGCATTGGTGGTCCAAAGCAAGAAAGAGACGCTCTGACCTTTCATGTCACAGATATACCCGGATGTTCTCTACATTGCAACAATAAACAAAATACACAAATGATATTGAATTTGCACTGAACTGCAGTTCTGACTACATCATGTGCGTTTTTTGCTTGTTTCACGTATCATGACCTTACTTTCTTTTTATTGGGCACCAACTGGACTCTGTGACTGGTGCAGCAAACACACGAGCACCTAAGCTATCCACGCGCTAAAACAAGCTGCGTGATATTTATTGTTGCTTTTCTTTTATTCTTGGCTGCCTTCCGGTAATTTTCCGGTTAAGTATCAAACAGCTTCTAAAGTAAAAAGATATTTGGATACTGGCGGTGGCACTGCTGCAGTCTTGCCATTTCCCTCATCAGTGCTCGTGCTGCTGGTCCAATATTCAGTCCAATACTGCAGCCTTTCTGGCAGGGAGCGCGCCTCCAAATTTACCCTCCCGCTGCGCTCGCTCCCCGTACCTTAAAAAACGCGTGCACGGCTGAAGGTCACTTAAACACAAAAGGCTTTCAGCGCTGCGGTCCAATATAGCGCATGCGCGCTGCCGGAGGACTGCTTCACAGACCGCAATATGGCGAGAATGCCTGGCAGCGGAGACACGGAGCAGGAGCAGATGAGCTGCCCTGAGAGGAGCAGGGATGAGGAGGAGGAGGAGGAAGATGAAGATGAGATCCAGGAGGTCCAGATCACCGGGGAGGAGGAGGACGAGGAGTCCGACAGAGATGGAGTGGAGTGGGAGTCAGGGAGCACAGTGCTGGACTCCAGCGGTTCCGCCGCGCAGACACGAGCGGTCGTTATGCGGAGTATGGACCGAAGGGAGGAGGAGGAGGGGGAGGCGGACCCACTCGGCAGCAGCATCCCCTCCGGGCGCGAGTCTCACCCGGAGGGAGAACTTCAGCGGTCAGAGCGAAACAAGCTGAGCGAGAACACCCGCCTGGCCACCAGGTACGCCGTGAGGATCTTCAGGGAGTACCTCAGCGAGAAAGCCCAAAGTCCAGACTTTGAAACTCTGGACAAGGATGCGCTCTGCGCTGTGCTGCGCTCCTTTTACGCCGAGGCGCGCTCCAAAAGTGGACAACTGTACAGCAAGTCCTCCCTCATCAGCATCCGCAGCTCTCTCAACCGGTACCTGAACGAGCCGCCCTACTGCCGCACCTTGGACCTCACCAAGGACCCAGAGCTGCGCAGCGCCAACCTGACCCTGGCCGCGGTCATACGGAGGCTGGAGGAGCAGGGTGCCGGCCCGGTGGTGCAGAAACAAGCCATCACGCGCTCGGACCTGCGGAAACTGTACGAGTCCTCCGTGTTCAACACCGACACCCCGTTTGGGCTTCTGAACAAAGTCTGGTTTGAGACCTGCATGTATTTCTGCACCAGGGGAAGAGAGAACCAGCGGGAGCTGGAGGAGGACTCGTTCGGCCTGGCCGTGGACGAGGACGGAAGAAAGTTTGTGTATTTTAAAGCTCTCGGACCCTATCACAAGTCCCGCTCCGCCGCCTGGACCAAGAAGCGCCCGGACGCAGACGAGGACACGCTGCCGCGCATGTACGAGACGGGCACGGAGCAGTGTCCGTACGCCAGCTTCGTCCGGTACGTGTCCAAACGGAACCCGCTGTGCAGGGCGTTCTTCCAGCGGCCCCGGGACCACTGCTGCGCGAGCGACGTGACGTGGTACGAGAACAAAGCCATCGGGAAGAACCTGTTGGGCACGAGAATGCAGATGTTGTCGCGCGCTGCCAAGCTCTCGAAAACCTACACCAACCACTGCATCGGTGCCGTCTCCATAGCAACCCTCAACAGCATCGTGGGGGCCGCGGGCTTCAAGCCCTCGACGACGCTTTACGTTGCCTCGGAAACGGTCAATGGTCACGCGCAGTCCCACCTCCAGCTCGTGATCCCGTACCTGCGCAGGGTCAGCGACGCTGCGGATCTGAGTCAGCAGCAAAGCGCAGAAGCAGAGACGTCGCACACATCGCCTACATCAGCAGCAGCAGCGAGGAGGGAGAGCAACGAGGACGACCCGGGAGCTCCGTCTGCCAAGAAGCGCTGTGTGCGCCCCGGGACGCGCGCCGAGTCGCCCGCGGAGCCGAATGAGAGAGAGTCGGTGCCCGCCACAGCCACGGAGTCCCGTCTCGCACAGTCCGGCGCCCGGTCCCCTGTGCCCACAGAGGTAACCGGAACATGTTGGTCCGTTTTCATCTGTTGGAGCTTCAAGCCTCCCGTGTTAAACCCGACAGGGAGTCAGTCCCGTACCGATGTGACGCCCATCTTTAGGAGAGTTAGAGCGCAATAAAATATTAAACTAGTAGGTGTTTAGGGTGGGCTGTAATCTATGAAAACCTTTATCTGAACTGCTTTATTAGGGGGTTAAAGTCAAATTAAAATAAACAGACGCTCAGGAAAAGCATGTTCGAGTAGCCTTAGTAAGCACTCTGACTTTATTTCTCTTCTCGGGCAAATACAACTTGATGTCTTTAAGAAGTACATCAATATCTTGTTACGGGGACATTTGGGATCAGATCAGCCTAATAAATACAGAAATAAATAAAACTGTTGCAAAGTGTTAAAAAAATAAAAACAAATACAGATGCGGAACCATTGCACCCTTCATTTACAAAGCACTTCATCACTTTTGTGTTATTTTCATGTCTTATAATCTTGAACATGTCATAAAATATCTGTAATCATGTAGTTTACTTCAGTGGTGCCACTTAGTGTGAAAATCGATGCACATACAGACCTACAAACACTAACCTGGAAGCCTCATTAAGCTTCAGTTCTTTAGATCCAGGTTTAGATACCAAAACATTACACTTGTGCTCAGTTTGTCAGTGAAATAATGAAAGTAGAATTTTGAAGTACGCTGAGCTTAAAGTCCTATACCAGAGTTTGTGCACCCTTTATTCTGAATTACAAACCATTTGCACAACATCAGCTCTAGTGCTTGGTACGAGGGAAAATAATGACTTTGTAGTCACAAACGTTTATCACTAAGGGCTGCACAGAAATATGTACATTTGTCTGTGAAGGCTCTCAGTCATGCAGGTCATCGTAGGAGCTCGGAAAGAAAAGCGTCTGGACTCGTTTAAGTTGCTTCTTCAGTTCAGTTCCCCAAATGTACATGCATTTGTTTGCTTTTAAATCAGTCGTAAGTGGCTAAAAAATGATCTGATTGTACATTTTTATATTTTTGTTACATAAGTTGCTCTGATGTAAACATAATACAGAATTACAGAATCTCACCCTGTAGGAAACTGTGTTGTCCATGTGGCCCAATCATGTGAGGAGAAGCAGAGATTTGTCTTTGGGAGTGTCCCTCTGTTGCCAAGGGTAACTATACCTGCTGATGAATTTATCCACCGTGCATTAGTGCCATAGCTGCAGGGCACAGACTGCTTGTTCGGCAGTCACAACACGCACACACACACACATGGATTATATAGATGTGATCATCTGTACCTGCTGTACATTGTGTGAGGCCGGTGTCTCAGCCGTCTGTTCGCCCTTCATGGTGCTTACTCTGATATTTATTTACATGTAATTTGATGTACGTGTACATACAAGCAAAGAATTAAGCAAAATGTTAAAATTATGAGTTAGACAGTTGAACTGTTGGCGCTCTCTGAGGTTAAAAAATGAAGGTCAAGGGAGACGAGGCAGGAATGTGAAAGGTCACAGCAGAAATCCACCGAGTCATTCAGGAGGAGCTCGGAGTAGAGAGACTCGTCCTCCACATTAAAAACTACCAGCTGAGGTGTTTGGGGGATTTGACTAAGATGCCTCTTGGATGCCGTCTAGATGAGGTATTTCCTGTATGCTCTTCTGTAAGGAGACCCTGGGAAAGCCCCAGAACAAGCCAGAGAAGAGTTTGTCTGGCTTGGAAACACCTCAGTGTCCTCTTCAGAGAGCTGGAAGCTCTGGCAGGAAGAGGGAGGTCTGCTTATCTCTGCTTACACGCTGCTTACACTCTTACTGTTTTCTTCAGCAGTGCCGGTTGTTGATTACTTAGTTAATCCCGTACATATTCATCTGTAGCCAGTAACAGCAAATGTTCAGGGCACATCCTCACTGCAGACCATTCACATTTAGTGTTCAGTGTAGTTGAACTGACATGAACACAATCGTTTGGAGCAGAACAGAAGAGAGCAGCTGGAACAGCATGAAAGCAAACGGCGGATCAGTCTAGAAGAGTGAAAGCCCAGAGGACGTCCCAGCCTGTGCACTGGCCTCCTACCAGCCTGCCGATTGTTTCTTTCAGAGCTTAATGATTTGTTTCGTGCCAGACACCTGGCACCATAACGTAGCCTACAAGGCAATCGGGAATAGCTCTGACCGAGTCGTATCTGTGAGCCTGACAGGATGTCCTTGTGCTTCTTAGCTTCCTGTCAGGCTCCTGGCTTTACCTCACAGTCCCACGTCTGCCTGGCAGGAACTTCTGTAAAACTGTTCAGGTTTGCCAGCCTGCTTGCAGGTTTTCATACAAACATCGACAAGACCCAGTTTGGCTTCAAGCACAAAACATCTTTCAGGAGCTGCAGATAGATGCATTTATTATGGAGCATAACTTCATGACAACACGCAGAGATTTCTCTCGTTTAACCTGCAGCAACCAGCTGTTCACATAAAGGTTGAGGGTGCTGCACTTCGGGTTGCAGAGGTGGTTGTGCAGCTCGCCTTGTTGTCTCCAGCTGGTCCAGCTCGGTGGCAGAGAGAGGTTTGCAAATATTTGCTGCATAATTTATAAACACAGATTGCCAACATGTTGCAATCAGTTACATTTTCTCTGCAAGCGGTCGCAAGTTAAACTCGTGGGCGGCGATGAAAATGAGTGTGCTGAAGCGGACAAATCTCCCCTCTTTGCTATATTTCCTGCCTCTCCTCAATCATTTTGATTTATCACAGATTGCACGTAAACGAAAACTTGATCCAAACTGATAGCAGGCTGCCTTGTCGCTGCCTTGTCGCTGCCTTGTCGCTGCCTTGTCGCTGCCTTGTCGCTGCTTTGTCGCTGCCTTGTCGCTGCCTTGTCGCTGCCTTGTCGCTGCCTTTTCCCTGCTTTGTCGCTGCCTTGTCGCTGCCTTGTCGCTGCTTTGTCGCTGCCTTGTCGCTGCCTTGTCGCTGCTTTGTCGCTGCTTTGTCGCTGCCTTGTCGCTGCTTTGTCGCTGCCTTGTCGCTGCCTTGTCGCTGCTTTGTCGCTGCCTTGTCGCTGCTTTGTCGCTGCTTTGTCGCTGCTTTGTCGCTGCCTTGTCGCTGCCTTGTCGCTGCTTTGTCGCTGCCTTGTCGCTGCCTTGTCGCTGCTTTGTCGCTGCCTTGTCGCTGCCTTGTCGCTGCTTTGTCGCTGCTTTGTCGCTGCTTTGTCGCTGCCTTGTCGCTGCCTTGTCGCTGCCTTTTCCCTGCTTTGTCGCTGCCTTGTCGCTGCTTTGTCGCTGCCTTGTCGCTGCTTTGTCGCTGCCTTTTCCCTGCTTTGTCGCTGCCTTGTCGCTGCCTTGTCGCTGCCTTGTCGCTGCTTTGTCGCTGCCTTGTCGCTGTCTTGTCGCTGCTTTGTCGCTGCCTTGTCGCTGCTTTGTCGCTGCTTTGTCGCTGCTTTGTCGCTGCCTTGTCGCTGTCTTGTCGCTGCTTTGTCGCTGCCTTGTCGCTGCCTTGTCGCTGCTTTGTCGCTGCCTTGTCGCTGCTTTGTCGCTGCTTTGTCGCTGCCTTGTCGCTGCTTTGTCGCTGCCTTGTCGCTGCCTTGTCGCTGCCTTGTCGCTGCCTTTTCCCTGCTTTGTCGCTGCCTTGTCGCTGCCTTGTCGCTGCTTTGTCGCTGCCTTGTCGCTGCCTTGTCGCTGCTTTGTCGCTGCTTTGTCGCTGCCTTGTCGCTGCTTTGTCGCTGCCTTGTCGCTGCCTTGTCGCTGCCTTGTCGCTGCTTTGTCGCTGCCTTGTCGCTGCTTTGTCGCTGCTTTGTCGCTGCCTTGTCGCTGCCTTGTCGCTGCTTTGTCGCTGCCTTGTCGCTGCCTTGTCGCTGCTTTGTCGCTGCCTTGTCGCTGCCTTGTCGCTGCTTTGTCGCTGCTTTGTCGCTGCTTTGTCGCTGCCTTGTCGCTGCCTTGTCGCTGCCTTTTCCCTGCTTTGTCGCTGCCTTGTCGCTGCTTTGTCGCTGCCTTGTCGCTGCTTTGTCGCTGCCTTTTCCCTGCTTTGTCGCTGCCTTGTCGCTGCCTTGTCGCTGCTTTGTCGCTGCCTTGTCGCTGTCTTGTCGCTGCTTTGTCGCTGCCTTGTCGCTGCTTTGTCGCTGCTTTGTCGCTGCTTTGTCGCTGCCTTGTCGCTGTCTTGTCGCTGCTTTGTCGCTGCCTTGTCGCTGCCTTGTCGCTGCTTTGTCGCTGCCTTGTCGCTGCTTTGTCGCTGCTTTGTCGCTGCCTTGTCGCTGCTTTGTCGCTGCCTTGTCGCTGCCTTGTCGCCATTGTTGTTTAAACACACACATAGCAGTTCCATGACTTGGTGATAATTATGTTCCAATGTGTTAACTTTAAAGATAACCTGTGTCCGTGGATGTGGAGATATTCGTGGCTTGATCTTTCTTTCATATACTGGCACCACCGTCACTACAGCGTGTATTTGTGTCCCAGGACAGACGTAGCAGCGGCAGCTGCAGCAGCATGTCGAGTCAGAAGCTGGCTTCTTGGTCGCCGATGTCTCCCCTGTGCACCACGGGAATCCCAGCACCAGCTCAGCTCACCAAAACCAACGCACCAGTCCACATTGATGTGGGAGGGCACATGTACACCAGCAGCCTGCCCACACTCACCAGGTACCCCGAGTCAAGGTGAGGCACACATCCAAGCTCTTAAAGTATGAGTAAACACTGTTTCCACCTCAACACCTCAATATCAACAAACTAGCTCAACATTACTGATTATTTTTGAATATCTGCCTCCTTAATTATCACATTTCAATGCAAATGGATTATTTTTCCTATGATTCAGGAAACCGAACTTTAGTATATTGAGTTGGTTTTAATGGCTGAAAGAGTTTGCTTTTCAGTTATTTGTTCAGAAAGTTTAACTCTGTGAATAGTTGAAGAGGCAGCGGTGATATACTTCCTGCTTCATGGGGAAAGGAGGTCTGCTGTCCACACATTAATGAAAATGCAGCTCATCAAACAGCAAAGATTTGATTAAAAAGCCTCATAATCTCAATCACTGTACACTGTTACAATAAACGTGATCATCTTTGAACCTACTTTTTAAATTAACTTAGCATTTACCATCCAGTGAGCTGGGAAAGGATTCAGCTGCAACATGTACGTTTTCCTTTAGCCACAGCTGAGTGCAGAAACTGTTTCCTTCTCTTTGGGCAGAATCGGGCGTCTGTTCGACGGCACAGAGCCCATCGTGTTGGACAGTCTAAAGCAGCACTACTTCATCGATCGGGACGGGGACATGTTCCGCTACATACTCAACTTCCTGCGAACCTCCAAGCTCCTCCTGCCTGATGACTTCAAAGTGAGTGCCTGATCAGGTACTTCCACAGTTCACCGCTGCTGCGTGACCTAAAGCAGGAAACGAATGTCAAAAGAAAGACGTGAGAGTCTCACACGAGCCTGTCGCTTACAGGACCTGAGACTTCTCTGTATTTTCTGTCATATTCTCCCAAACATCAGAGCATAGAGTCATAAAATAACCGATAGATAAACTGCAGTAAAATAAATGAGTATTTGTTCCATCACTCTAGGAAGGCGACATGTTAACGCAGCAAAACAGATCTCAAAACTGATGAATGCATGGAAGGATTTATAGTAGCAGTGGCTTAATGTTTGCATCAGGGAAATTACCTGATATCAACACTGTGTGACTTCAGGCGAGAAAGAGCAAGTCCGTGCCAAAGACACATTCATTCTCTTCATTAATTCTTCATCACAATCATGACAAACAGAAACGGCCTGCAGCCAGCGTGTGTAAACTTTTCATTGGCTCGTATCAGCAAATGAATCAGAAAGTTTTGTTTGTGATTTGTTTATAGAATAAATGAGAGTCTTGCTTCCTCTAGTGTGTTCGCAGCAGAGCAGCTGCTACCAAGGCGTTAGCACAACATTAGTACTAAACTACTGAACGAGCCGTTTATATGTGTTAATGCATTTTTAAACTTTGTTTTTTGCAAGAAAACGTGGAGTTTTCTGCATTTTTTGCATGTGCATCATCTGCATGTGTGTATATTTGTGTGCATTGTGCGTCTTTTGGCCTGTATACGTCTGCACTTATGCTTCTGAGAGTTTTCTTGTTTCTGCTGTGTGTTTGCAGGAGTACTCCCTGCTCTACGAAGAGGCTACTTTCTTCCAGCTGGTGCCTCTAAAGACCGAGCTGGAGCGCTGGAGGGCTGAGCAGGAGCGCCGGGACGTTTCCCGAGACTGTGAGTGTGTCGTGGTCCACGTGACGCCGGAGCTCGGCGAGAGGATCAGTGTGAGTGCGTCCCGGGCACTGATGGAGGAGATTTTCCCCGAGGTGACCGATATCGTCTACAGTTCTATGAACGCCAGCTGGAACCAGGACGCCACACACCTGCTCCGCTTCCCGCTCAACGGCTACTGCCACCTCACCTCAGTCCAGGTACATCCTCTGAGCCACACTGGTTTATAGTCGCTCAACATGTCAGATGCTGGAGTCATTTTTAGAAGGTCAGCTATACTGAAATACACATGCAGCCACTTTGCTGGGTTCACCTGCTTCTCATCAGCAAAGCACACGGCAGCAACACAAAGCATTTAGGTTTGTAGACACAGTGAAGACAGCCTGTAGAAGTGTCATGATCATGGTTGTTGGTGGCAGATGGGCTGCAGTATTCCAGAAACTGCTTCTCTTACATGGAAAGGTTGGAAAAGTAAAAACTATCCAGTTTTTGAGCCAAAATGCTACAAAGGTTTGATGAGAATGACCGCAGCTGACAGTGTGCAGGAGAGTTTCTGAATGCACAAAATACAGCAGCAAGAGCCCACAGCTGCTACTGTCAGCTAAAAACAGGAAGCTGGTGCTACAGCTCACCTAGTTTAGACAACAGGAGACTGAAAAACATCGCCTGCTCTGATGAGCCTTGATTTCTGCTGCAACGTTGGATGGAAGGTCATAATGTGACGTAATCAACATGAAAGCTTATATTCATCCTGTCACAGGTAGTTTATGCACCACAGCGTCTGGACTGTTGCTTCTGAACATCCTTCATAAAGATGGAGATGTCACACGGGACCTGGAACTTACCCAGTGTGAGAGAGTCGAGCTCAACAGCCGCTGTGACCGACAGCTGTGCTCAAGCTGCAGTTTAACTAAAGGAGTCGAGATGATATCTGGGACTCCAACATGTGCCGTCGCCTGTTATCTGTCAGCTCCGTCTTCGGCAGATGCCACCCTTCCACCATCCATCAAAGCCTGATGTGTTTTTATGTGATGTTAGCATACTCTGAACGCTGACAGTCGGTTTGTAACAGCGCTGTGTTGGTGCAGGTGACACGTTTCATCACCTGAAGGTCTGCCTTTGTCTCCTGGGGGAGACTCAGTAAGACAGACCAGCACAGAGAGCAGAAGCCTCCAGAGGGCAAACGGAGATAATGTCACCGTGTTCACCTCAGGAGGAGACGCTCAGAGAGGAACTAATGGACTGCTTCTGAAGTGTTTGTGTTTCAGGCCAGAAAGGCTGATGGTTTTTCAAGATGGAGAGTGACGCTGGGTCCTGGGCTTACGTGTTGTTAGCAACACATTTAAACGCAAACACAAAAGAAGTGCAGAGAATAACCGTGAATCAGAAAGACACAGATTTGGCTGCTTGCTTTCCTTTGACAGTCATACTTACTGCACACAAAAACATCTGTTTTGTGTCAAATACTCTTTCTAAAGAAACCATTTCATAATAAGTCAGGGGAAGAACAAAAACAGAGCACAGAAACTAAGTGTTTACATGTTTATAAAGTAAAGTTAGCCGTCACTGACCTGAAAACAGTTGGATTGAGGTACTTCATGTGGTATGGTTAAGGCCTAGCAATCAGATGACCCCGTATGAGCAAGCGCGTGGTGACACTGGGAGGATGAACCTCTGTGGAGCAACCAGGCTCAGGGGGGGGCAGCCATCTCCAGAAACTGGCTGGGTGTACTGAAGAGAGCCAGAGTTTAAAAACAGCTAATAATTAAATGCAGTGTTGGTTATAAACATAGAGAGTAAATCCAAACTGGGAGTTGGTACTACAGGAAAGAAGGATTCTGGATTTATCATTGTGTAAAGAGCAGTGGCTCCAGCACAGAGCCCTGTGGAGCGCCATATTAGCCTTAGTGTGACTCCCCATTTACACAAACTAATCTGGGTTTATTAGATATTATTCAAACCTCTGTGGAGCTGTAATGTTAATGCTACTAGTGTGTTCTGATATCTGCAGTAAGTTACTGTGATGATCATAATTAGGGTTGAAGCACTAATTAATAGCTGAACTTCGCCCCAGCCGGCAGGAAAGGTTTCTGTCTTTCTGCAGCAGCAAGCATCTGTAGTCCAGTGGGCTATTTATCCTTTTACCCACTTTTGCACATAGAGACTTGATACTTTGATTAAATACGGACTATATGCACAATATCTAACGAGCTGCCCAAGAAAGTCAGGTCAGATGAGTTGAAGGCAGCTTACACGGCCTCTAAACCATGTTTTACTGCAGAGGCTTTAATTAAATTAATTAATCTAAACTGTTTAAATGCCTTCATGCATTGGGCTGGTTATTATGTGCTGTAGTGCGTAAGTGTTGATACCAGGGAGTGTTTGGTAAAGGTGTGATAAAGTTATTGGTATGCATGATGGTGAAAATTAGTGTTTTTAATGCATGCACAGGTTCAACTCTTGAGGTGCAGCGAGCACCCGGGTCAAATGCTGAACAAGTCCCACCTTTCTTCAGCACTCCTGACTCCAGCGAAACATTAGAGATCACGTCTAAATCTTCTCGTTATGCCTCATTCTCGTGTTGCTGTTATTTGGTTTGTGTCTGACTGCAGGTGCTGGAGCGGCTGCAGCAGAAAGGTTTCTTCATCACAGGGTCGTGTGGCGGCGGCGTGGACTCCTCCCTGTTTAGTGAATACGTCCTGCGAAGGGAGATCCAAGGCAGACGCCCCCTGATCCTCAAAGCAATAAAACAGGAACTCCTGCATTAAATTCACAAGACCTGATTGCACATCTGTTCTGTGCAAGTGGACAGTTTGTCACATGACACAGACTCCCTCACTCTGCAGCAAAAGAGTGAAACAAAGCAGGACGTGCGAAACGTGGTCTAATCCTCAAACGTGAACGTGAGGTAGCACCTGAATTCAAAGACAACACAGACATCCTTTCAATTTATTTCATCACATTGATGCAAGATGTTTTCCTTCCTGCGATTCCCAAAATTGTCCCCATTAACTTTAAAGTCAGTCTGTGTCACGCTGAGTGACATCAGCCATCACAGTAAATAAAGATTTTTCAAAGAATAAATGTTTTTAAGAACTTGTTGTGATGAAATAAAAACACGTAAGAGGTTTTGTTTAGATTTGTTGGAAATCAAAAACTCGATTCTCGTCTTTAAAGGTATTCAGATCTTTAACTCTGCGCTCTGTAAACGCGTCTCTGGCAGCAGCGACAGCCTCAGGTCTTCCTGTCTGGTCTTCTCGAGCTTAGATTGGCTGAAAGCATCAGTTCTGTAGTCCCGCACACGCGTGTGTTATATGTAACCATGCTCATTTCCTCCTTTAACGCACACACATGTAACCATGTGGGCCTCACATCAAATCTGTACACAAACATTTGATTGCAGATGTGAGTCGGTGGCCCACAGATCATCTGTGCTTATCCACAGAAACCAGTGTAAACCAGTTTACCCACAGTGTAAATATGAAGGCATGAGCCTGCATGAACATTGATATTTAATACTTGCGAAGACCATCAGTTACTTTTACTTGATGCAAGCGTGACAGGTTTATTTTTGGTAAAAGAAAAACGTGTAACAAACGAGCTTTTCAGTTATTTTTTTAAGCCTTAATTTCATTTATGGCATGCAACATTTTTACTGTAGAAGCACAAATTTCTCCTCATGCTTTGAGAACTTGTACAAAAAAGAAATGAATGTATTTTGTATTTGGTTTTTCAAACGTGTTTTAAGGGACAAAGAATCAGTCCCACGTTGTGTATTCACGTCATCTTGTTTTGCATAATTACTGTACGATCATTTTATGAATGAAGAACTGAGATTCTTTAAAAGGCTAAATGCACAAATCTGTCATGAACTTTATTTTGAAAAGGCAAAACTTTGACTCATGTGTTAGTGGCATCGTGCACTTTGAACAGCTCAGACGTTTGGAAAATGTGCTTGTGTGACATTAAGAGGACAGATCGAGCTCATGTTCATGTAAAAAGGTGAACAGACGTTAAATAGAAAATCTCCTGCTGCTGTGCAAACGGTTAACACGAGTAGCCATCGATCAGATCACAACAACAAAACAAAGCAGCACATTTTCCAAACGTTGAGCTAATCATGTAAAAATATCAGGAGAACTGGTTTCTTTTCATGACGACACTGGAGTGCACAGAGGCTTCACGTCAAACAATTACAACAACAATTATGTAAGAAACCACAAAATGCTTGAGAGGAACCGATTCAATAAAAGACATTTGCCACATCACATGTTACTCTTTATTACCTGCTTGAACTATAACAGCGTCTGATGTTGGGATGTTAAGCTAAACCAGAGTTTGCAGTTTTACATTTAACTTAATGTGTGTGTACATGCATGTGTGTAAATGACCTTAAACATGTGTCCACAGCTGTGATCACTGCGTCTCCATAATCGACTGCAGTGTGGGTCTGTGGTCATGGGCGCAGCTGCCTCGTGTGCCACATGTTGGCCTTCAACTGATATCACTGAGAGAAAACGTTGAAACTATAAAAACAAAGCAGCGGGATTTAAATATGTCATTCTTCATTCATCAGACATGTTTATAACCCTACTTGTCTTTTCTTGTTAGTCGCAGCAGAGATCTACAATGGAGCAAAAGGTGTCAGAAGGAAAACTAAAAGACTCGACCCCAACAAGGAGCAAAGAAATCTGCTGTCAGGCTGCCGATGATCAGAGATGTGATTCCAGGTTTATGTGAACCAAAGAACATTTTCACATTTCTCCTTCACATAGCGCTCACTCTGGGCCCACTCTGGGCTCACTCTGGGCTCACTCTGGGCTCAGCATGTACAAACACCTGTAAGCAATGAACTGGACTCTGCAGTGTAACAGCAGGATGGTTTCTGGGATCAGCAGCACGTTGCTGTGAAAATAGCCGCGCTGCTGGATCCATTAATCTCTGATTGAGTTTATGGTCTTTTAAATCTTAAAGACCGATTTATTGCACCACTTTGTTCACTTTCTCAGTTATGGTCTCGTTAGCGTCATAAAGGAGACGAGTCGACCGTGGCCAAGGTGACACTGGCGTGGTAAAATTCATCTTTTATAGTCTATTGTTCAATTCAATTCAATTCAATTTTATTTATATAGCGCCAAATCACAACAAAAGTCGCCTCAAGGCGCTTCATAGATACAGAGAAAAACCCAACAATCATATGACCCCCTATGAGCAAGCACTTTGGCGACAGTGGGAAGGAAAAACTCCCTTTTAACAGGAAGAAACCTCCAGCAGAACCAGGCTCAGGGAGGGGCGGGGCCATCTGCTGTGATTGGTTGGGGTGAGAGAAGGAAGACAGGATAAAGACATGCTGTGGAAGAGAGACAGAGATTAATAACAGATATGATTCAATGCAGAGAGGTCTGTTAACACATAGTGAGTGAGAAAGGTGACTGGAAAGGAAAAACTCAGTGCATCATGGGAATCCCCGGCAGCCTACATCTATTGCAGCATAACTAAGGGAGGATTCAGGGTCACCTGGTCCAGCCCTAACTATATGCTTTAGCAAAAAGGAAAGTTTGAAGCCTGATCTTAAAAGTAGAGATAGTGTCTGTCTCCTGAATCCAAACTGGAAGCTGGTTCCACAGAAGAGGGGCCTGAAAACTGAAGGCTCTCCCTCCCATTCTACTTTTAAATACTCTAGGAACAACAAGTAGGCCTGCAGAGCGAGAGCGAAGTGCTCTAATAGGGTGATATGGTACTACAAGGTCATTAAGATAAGATGGGGCCTGATTATTTAAGACCTTGTATGTGAGGAGCAGGATTTTGAATTCTGGATTTAACAGGAAGCCAAAACAGGAGAAATATGCTCTCTCTTTCTAGTCCCTGTCAGTACTCTTGCTGCAGCATTTTGGATTAACTGAAGGCTTTTCAGTGAGTTTTTTGGACATCCTGATAATAATGAATTACAGTCGTCCAGCCTGGAAGTAATAAATGCATGAACTAGTTTTTCAGCGTCACTCTGAGACAGGATATTTCTAATTTTAGAGATGTTGCGCAAATGGAAGAACGCAGTCTTACATATTTGTTTAATATGTGCGTTGAAGGACATGTCCTGGTCAAAAATGACTCCAAGGTTCCTCACAGTGTTACTGGAGGCCAAGGTAATGCCATCCAGAGTAAGAATCTGGTTAGATACCATATTTCTAAGCTTTTCAGCGCCGAGTACAATGACCTCAGTTTTATCTGAGTTAAGAAGCAGAAAGTTAGTGGCCATCCAGGTCTTTATGTCTTTAAGACATTCCTGCAGTTTAACTAATTGGTGTGTGTTATCTGGCTTCATGGACAGATAGAGCTGGGTGTCATCTGCATAGCAGTGAAAATGTATGCTATGTCTTCTAATGATGCTGCCTAGGGGAAGCATGTATAATGTAAACAGAATTGGTCCTAGCACTGAACCCTGTGGAACTCCATAATTAACCTCAGTGTGTGAAGAGGACTCTCCATTTACATGCACAAACTGGAGTCTATTAGATAGATATGATACAAACCACTGCAGTGCAATACCTGTAATACCTACAGCATGTTCTAATCGCGCCAACAGGATATTATGGTCAACAGTATTGAATGCTGCACTAAGGTCAAGAAGGACAAGCACAGAGATGAGTCCACTGTCAGAGGCCATAAGAAGATCATTTGTAACCTTCACTAAAGCTGTTTCTGTGCTGTGATGAACTCTGAAACCTGACTGAAACTCTTCAAATAAACCATTCCTCTGCAGATGATCTGTTAGCTGTTTGACAACTACTCTTTCAAGGATGTTTGATATGAAAGGAAGGTTGGAGATTGGCCTATAATTAGCTAAGACTGCTAATTATAGCACTTACTATTGTTGTCTTACTGCAGTTAAATATTGACAAGTCATTAGCTAATGAACGTTACCTAGTGTGTTTCTGAGTCTAATGGAGATTCTGTTGGACAAAAACTTAATGTTGTATTCAGTGACTGAGCATATAAAGTCATTAGGAGTAAATCGCAGGAAAGCTCAGATTTTTGGCATCTGACTTAATTTTCTGAGGTTTTGTAAGATTAGAAATGTCAGGTTTGTTTCCAGCAGGCTGGTGTTTCTTCATACTACCTGAGAACATCTTGCTGAGCTTATTTAAGATTGTTAGGCTGTTGGTGTGGATGCAAGCGACAGGCCACAACTGTACCACATCATCAACTACTTCTGGCTCAGCATGCTGTGCTTAATTACAGCAATGAGCTATCAGACTGACAGCATCGTGCCAACAGCCCACATTACAAATCAAGTCTTTAAGTAAGTGTAGCTGCCCAGCTACACTTACCCTCACATCAAGCAGTCACACAGCTGATCAGAGCCTGAGACTCCCTTTCTAGAGATGCGACTGGTCAGTAGGCTGCGATTTATTTGTTTTTAACCTTCATGACCCTAAAAACTCAGAGGTAAAACTACAGTTTCCTGGTTAAGCAACACAACTTCCTTTGCACTACAGTCTTCTGTCGTAGAGGAAAGAATCTGCAACTGCAGGTAAGAAACAAAGACAGTGAGATGTGCAATTTCAACATATTTTTAAATGAAAAAACCCGATAATCCAGCAGGAACCCACAGTCACTTTACTTTTTCCACACAGCTCACTTTTAGTTTTTTCCAACAGAACAACAGCAAAACCAAAACTGACTGCGATTCAAATGCAGCTGAACCCGACGGTGACAAAAAACAAAACAGAATATCACAAACGAGGATTAACAAATGATTTTAGATCAACTGCAGGAAGACAATAAGCTGATCAGAGCATGGCTTTATAGAGGGCGAGAGAGCGACGCAGAAAGGGTTCCTCCTCCATACACACCAGCAGATCCTTCAGGATCACCCGGGTCACTCTGTGAACACCTGGCCTGGGCAGCACACACACCTGACACACACAGACACAGTTTCTGTGTTACCCTCCCTGCATGAACCTGCTGGTTGTGCTGCGACATAAACACATGCTCCTGCTCTTCAGTAAAACGCTCGCTCGGCTGCTACAGATTTAATTTAATCTGATCTCTTAAATCGAAGCAGCGCAGAGGTGATGATCCATCAACCAGCAAGAGTACGGCGAGGACGTCTCCCTCGTTCAGCTTTATGCTTGGAATCATCCTGACATGATAAAAATAATCTCATTGGCAGATCTTAAGAGTTTCTTTCCTGTTAAGTAGCTAATATGTTGCTTTGCCTTTGTAACAAAGTATCAAATATTCTAAAATATTTTAGAATGAAGGGGAAAAGAGTTCTTCTGGTTACTGATGTGTGATCTGAGCACTGACACACATCGATACTGAAAAAGAACATCTGTGCAAAGATGGCGCTCTCTCCATCACTACTCCATGCTTCCTGTCAACGTTTGCTGAACTAGCTGAGGTAAAGTCTGTACAGACGTGGAGGAAGGCCTGCAGCAGCGAGAGGAAACGGAGGCGGCGTGCAGTCTTTTCCTCTGGGTAATGGAGTTCAAAGGCAGCGAGTGTGCAGCTAACAGAGCGTCCCCATCTATAAACCTACAGCCTGAAGCGCTGCGACTTAAACACACAAAGAATTAAAGACTCACTGAGCTAAACTAACAGTCTTATACAGGCAGCAGGTTCAGCTGAGGGCAGCAGGTTTACAGCAGCAGGTTGAACATTCAGATATCAAATTAGAAAAGATGTTTCTGAAATGATCCATTCAGACCACAAAAGGATAGAAAACAAAACTTTGTGCACCCACCTGGCTGTCGGTCTGATCCAGGGGTCTCTTCCTGCGAGGGCCAATGGCAGCCAGAGCAGCCAGGTTGGCCTCCCTCTGCTGCAGCTGAGCTTCCTCTATTTGCTGCAACTGAAAAGAGAAGACAACGAACATTTTTTATGTTTTCACACATATTTTCTGTATGTATACATGGACACACTGTCGTTTTATATATATATGTTTATATAGTCAATATATAAGCCAGTTTAGAGGCATCTGTAGCTAATCACTGTCCTCCAGGTCGCACATCTAATTCATGTCACTTCCGATCACTGAAATGGGAAATATGACAAATTATGGCAAAGATTTGTTAATCAAATCCAACTTTGTTGAGTGCGTGTCACTAAACTCACGATGTTCACTGGTGGGAATCCTTTCAGTTTGTACTCTCAGTACTCGTGTGTAGGTACAGACTTGGCAAAGTGCTAGCTTGTGTGCAGTGCAGAGGTTGTGTGTGTGGGGGTGGGAGGGCATGTAAATGAACAGATTGTGTTGCTGTGGAGAAGCCTCTGGGGGCGTGATGGCTGCGAGCTACACAGCTACAGCTAAACGCGCCATGTGTGGCGTTTCCGCCTCCTTAAATAGCCGCGGTGCTACCGCTGCCTTTCATCCTCCTCACACTACTCCTCTCCTGCCAGCAAAAACATTACACACACCATCGTATTATTAAACGAACAATTAGCATGAAAAGTAGCAGAAACGTACAGAGTTTGACTTCCTGATGCTGAAAGTGAAGCCAGCGATAAAATACAAGCTGCCATTCCCACAATGACCCAGCAGAACAAAGACGTTTATGGGCTGCATCTCTCCTTCACTACAACTGAACACACTAAATCTTATCAAGGCTTCAGAATTAACAGAGGTGTGGCTGCTTCGACTGACGCCTGCTCGACTCTTCTGGACTTCATCTCCGTGATGATGCTGCTGGTCTGTGGGATGGGAACAGCAGGTCATCTCAGCCACGCTTACTCCTGTTACTTCACCTGTCATTCAGCTGATCTGTATTCAGCCCACATGTAGCATTGTTCAGTTAAGGTTTACAACCCCTCCCTCTGTGAAGTCCAACAGACTATGGATGATGCGTACTAACCAATAGTGTTTCCTGACAACTCTCTGATCATTTTAAGTTGACTTTTATCTTTAAAGTGGTCACGTGTGGCTCAAAAAACAATCAAGCCTTTAAATCTGGACTTATAGTGGCAATGCTCATGTTATATACATGTTCTTTCTTCACAGTTACAACTTGTAGTCACAACAACAGTTTGTGTCTCCCAGAGTAAACAGCTCACAAACACCAACATAAACAGGGGCAGGTGGGAGAATGAGAGCCGACTCCTGTGGAGAGTTTGGAGAAGGAAACGCACCTCTTTGGCTTTTTGCTTGAGCTGCTGATACTCTGGATCTTCAGTGTGAGAGCGACTCTGTGATCAGACATGTAACCCAGGATTTAATGCACAAACTCTTCTCAGTAGTTGTTTTCAAAGATACATTCAATCTAAAAACACTAATCGTGTTAGAGTGTAAACTTTGCTTTTGATAAGAGTGCAGCCTTATTCTGGCTCCACCTACTCTGGCAAAACGCAGCAATCTCTCCCTCTCCTCCTCATCTCTCTTCTTCTTCTGCAAGCTCTCAATTTCCTCCAGGAAGCGAAGCTGAGAACGAGCATCACTGACTTGCGTGTGCCACGAGTTCTGCTGTTGAAAGACAAATGTAACACATGTTGCATTAGTTTGCTGTAGGTTCACGGTCCTTCGCAGGCCATGTCTCCATATAAAGTATATGATAGTGCTTCAAAATAACATCTTGTTAACAATATCCTAACAAGTGCCAAGCACCAGGAATGCCGCAGTAAATGAGATGGACATTACCGCAGCTGGGCTTTTTCAGATGAGCGGCTGATGCATGTATTAACCCTTTAAGACCGACCATAGAACTAAGTCCGCCAGAGCTGATATTATATGTTTACATGCTGTGGAGCCATTTTTGGGAGCATTTCAAGTTGCTATACATCAATACAACCATTGCAGCCCAGTTTTTAATAATATGTCTGCATTAAGTGCATAGTAATTACATAAATTGCAAAAAAGTTCAATAAACTACAAAAAATTGAAAATCGTTTTTGTTTTTTTAACATATATTTCTAGTTAGAGAAATTTAAGAGGCTTATCCCTCAAAACTGTAAATACAAAAAAGTTGCACAAAATAGTTTCCCACCACAGGAAATTTATTTTGAGTGTCTTCATAGTTTTATTTTTGAAATACACCAATTTTTATATACTGCAGGAAAAACGAAAATAAATATTATGATGCAAATTTGCAAAAAAGCAGCATATGCATCAAAATAAACTATTTCCAGCAGTGCAATATGAGTCCTAAGCATCCCAGAAACCACACAGAAAGTCAGAAAGTCAAAGATAACTTTTAAAAACACCAGTATAGGCTCATGAGGCCCTGATGGTAAAAAAAACTACATTTCTGCGAAAATGACGTCACTTCCAGTTTCGGGCAGGTCATGGCGGACATGCGATAGTTCGCGCTGACGTCTATTCCAACGTAGGAAGTGTTACAAACAGCTGATCGGATCAGCAAAGCGTGTTTCTGGAATATTATGTTTTTGTTGCTGCAAGCGCTTTTTATGCAGTTTTTGCAAAACTATATGTGGAAGGAAACTGTGACCGAGGACAAGCTGATGGCATAAGATGTAAGTACAACTCCTCCGGCTTCATATGCAAAAAAAATTATTGCGCTAGCTTACGTGGTTACAGAGCTACCGGGATTTAAAAATAGTTATGCGAAACAGAGCGTGCCCGCTCCGACCGGTTTTAATGGGTTAACACCTCGTAGTGTTAGTAGATGCATCCCTGCTCGGCTCTTATTCATGCCTCTGTTTTACATCTTTACCTTCAGGGTGGTCTTGCGGTGTTCTGCCATTACAGTGAGTTTCTCCAGCAGCCCACGAAGAAACTCCTGAGTAGCATGAGAAACCAAAGCAACCACATCTGGACCAACATCAGTTACTCCCAGAGGCTGTCCTAACAGAGGGGACATGACAAGATCACATCCTGGGAGTCTCAGAGACTTGTCTGAGACAGTGTCTGTAATAAACATGAGATAATGAAACCTTGTGTCTCAGCGTGGATCCTGTACCTGTGTGAAGGATTGTGCTGAGCGCCGGGTGAGTCGACAGGAACAGCTGATCCTGACACGACTGCACCACAGCACCAACCGTGCTGGTCAAGATCTGTGCGTTCTCCTCTCTCAGGTTGACTCCAGCCATGGAGGTGACGTCATTGATATCATCATCTTCTCTGGGACACACACATTTGTGCTAAGGATGCTTGTGATTAAATGTTGCTGCTGCAGTTAAACTGTTGCTTAATATTCTCTCATCATGCAACATGAGGTAACTGTTGGATCTCAACCACCTGCCACAGGTGAAGACACCCCCTCTCTGTGACGGCGAACTGTACATATGAAGGGTGCGAGCTGTGTGAACCAGCATAGCTCCACTTTGAAGGACAAACAGCTGGATATAGGGCTGCTTTTACACATCATCCACCCCATAGTGCACTGATTCCAACCACCACAAGATTCCTATTAAAGTGTCAAATGTGTGAACTTTATATCTTACTTGTAAGATCCTGAACTGTCTCTGAATGCAAATTTGGTAGAATTAGGTGGCTCATGAGCGAAGGGCTGCTTCACTGAAAAACCTCCTATAAAACAGCAAAATGCATAAAGAGTGAGAGCAGGCCAGGGTCCTGCAAGCGTCTCTTGGTGTCACATGGTCTGTACACATAATTCCACAACACTTTTGAATTTCTAAAGCCTAAAAAACACATTTAGGTCTCCTGAAACATGGTGAGGACACACTGAAGCACCCTGACTGTGTGTACAATTATTAAAAAAACAAAACAACACCCTCATAATGAAATAAACAACTAGAGGAACAAAAATGAGCTGATTGATCAGTTCTGTGTTCACCTCAACGGGGCTCCAAATCTAAAGTTTAACAAAGTTTACCTGAGAAGTTTTTCCCCGAGTATCCCACTATGTGCCGAGTGGTGGGTTTCTTAGATATGCAGTTTCTGGAGTGGACTAATGTTGTGAGGCCAGGTCGCAGAGCCACTCCTCGAGCCTGGAAAACCTGCATCTTAAAAAGGGTCATCATTAGTCAGCATTTCATCCTAAATCCAACACTATGTAAGTTTCTATGCCATCTACATATCTCATACACATTTGTATTAATACAATAAAAAAGGCTCTTAATATCTTACTATAATTTCAAATGTCGGACAACAACACCTCTGCTTTTTTGGGACGTTTTTCTTTTGTGTGTTTTTGTATAGTAAGATACATCCTGGTTCTCAATTTTTCTAGTAGAACAAGGACAAGGTATATTTTCATAGTGAGACCTTAGCCGCCACGGGGAAGATGGAGTGGTGATGGCGAAGTCTCTGCAGGGGAGTGTTTACACCCTGCTGTGCAGTGGACACTTGCAAGTTTTGTTTTCAGGGGTTTCCAGGTCCAGTTCATGTCGTTCCATGTGTATTTGTATTGTCCAGTTTCACAGTCTATTAGCTCAAGTACAGACAGCAGTCTTCCCTCGGCCACTGTCAACTTAGCCAAGTCAACAAATCATAGACCCGTCTGAGTACAGTAAGATATGTCGAACACAATCAGTGGTCTTAGAATCGTCTCCTGGGGTGTGAGGGGTGCAGGAAATGCAACCAAAACTAACAAAGTGATGGTGCATTTACAGCAGCTGAAAGGAAATGTGTTTTTTCTACAAGAGGCGCATCTCTGCAACTAAGAAGTGAGGCAACTCGAGAGAAACTGGATCGGCAATATATATCACTCCAAATTTAACGCCAAGGCTCGAGGGCCAGCCGTACTTATTCGTAGTAATATTCTGTTTGAGCAACATAAAGTTATTGCAGACCCAGATGTGTGTCAGGAAACTTGCAGGGCTCACTTGTGTTACTGGCTAACGTGCACGGGCCGACTGGGGCGACGACTCTTTTATAGCTAAACTTTTCTCTTCACTCCCAAATTTGGAAAACTATCATCTTATTACTGGAGGTGACTTTAACTTGGTTCAGGACACTCTGCTGGATAGATCATCAACTAAGGCCTGTTCCCTCAGTAAATCTGCTGAAACCCCAGAAAAGCTTGTGGATCCATGGCGACGTGCGAATCCTCATCCCCACCACACATATACACGGGTAGACTTTTTCTTATCAATATTAGGTTTCTCTGTGAAATTAGCCACTGTATCGTGCTATCGTGCAGATCACTCACCAGTTTCTTTTGATTAGCGACCCCGTCTCGACCCATCAAACATTGGAGATTCAACTCTAGCCTGTTGATAAGGGATGACTACACAAAATGTTTGAGATCACAGTTTTCACGTTTCCTTGAGTTGAATGATTCCACTGAAGTGTCGAGAGGTGTACTATGGGAAACGTCGAAAGCCTACACGAGAGGCCAGCTTATAGCTTTGTTTCAAAATTAAAAAGAAAGAGCTTTCTTACACGGCCAGTTTATTGAATAAGATCAAAGATCTAGATGGCAGATATGCATCAAACCCAGATCCTAACCACTATACAGAACGTGGGAAAGTTCACGCCAGTCTCAATTTAACCACCACCACAACAGCTATGGTTCGATTAATTAAGACAAAGCAACGCTTTTTTTGAATCCGGTGATACGGCAGGGAAACGTCTGGGTCCGACATAATATCGGACCCAGAGGGAATTAATGAAGTATTTGTTAGTTTCTATTTCGATCTGTACACTTCAAGCTCTCCACCTCTATCAGATGAAACTCTCCAAAATATACATTTTCCAAGAATAGACAGAGATCTGACGAAGGGATTAGGGGGACCAATTACTGTAGTAGAGGTGCAAGAGGCCATTAAATCCTTAAACACGGGTAAATCGCCGGGCCCTGACGGCTACTCTGCAGAATACTATAAAGCCAGTTCTGATCTTATGGCACCGTTGTTGAAAGATATGTATAATGAAGCCTTTTCAAAATGTCAATTACCCAAGACTTTGTCCGAAGCTGCTATTTGTTTAATCTTGAAAAAAAGACAAGGATCCTCTGCTGTGCAGCATTTACGGACCAATTTCTCTTTTAAATATTGGTTTTCAAATACTTTCTAAATTCTCGCACTTTGGCTACAACGTGTTCTGCCACAAATCATCTCCTTCGATCAGACGGGTTTCATGGCCGGCAGGCACTCATATGATCATTCAAGACGCCTCTTGAATATTATCCAGACATCGTGCAACTCAATTCCAGAGGTTGTGGTATCTCATGACTCAGAGAAAGCTTTCGACCGCGTCGAGTGGAGCTTCCTCTACGAGGTGATGGATAGGTTTGGCTTGGGGGCTGACTTTATTCTCTGGGTTAAGTTACTGTTACTGTTACTCATCATCATCAATACTCAGCTCGCCACTCCCTTTCTCTCCAACCCTTGTTGGGAAGAATCCAATAGCTAAGGAAACGGTAACTATTTGGCGACAGTTCAGAAGATACTTTGGGCTACGTGGGCCGTCTTTGCTAACACCTTTACTAAAGAATTGCAATTTTGCACCTTCAAACACTGATGCGGCCTTTAGAAGTTGGAAAGATAAAGGACAGGATTGTTAAGGACTTGTACAGTCAGGACACCTTTCTATCTTTGCTGACCTGTCGTCTAAATACAACCTGCCTGAGTCCAACTTTTTCGTTATCTTCAGGCTAGAGATTTTGTAAAAAAAGCAGTTCCCTCATTTTCCCAATCGGCCTCCAGAAACAAATCTGGATATCATCCTGCAGACGAACCCTCATCAAAACAGACTGATATCAGCCTGGTATAAAATACTAGATGCTTTGGTTCCCAAACCAATTTCTCCTACTAAGCTGAGATGGGAGGAAGAGCTCCCAGAACAGCAGTGGGATTCTGCTTTCAAACTGATTCACTCGTCCTCAATTTGTGCCCGTCATGCTTTGATTCGGTGCAAGGTGGTCTATAAAGTACACTATACAAACACAAAATTATCTCAAATCCATCCAACCATTACTGATGCCTGTAGCAGATCCGGACTATCACCTGCCAACCATGTCCACATGTTCTGGTCTAGTTCTAAACCGAGTGCATTTTGGAGGGATATATTCGACACACTTAGTCAAGCATACGGCCAGACTGTCCCTCCTAACCCACTCTCCGCAATGTTTGGCATCCCCCCCCAGTTTAAAGTAATCTGGCCCCCTTAAAAAGGCCTCAGCCTTTACCACTTTACTGGCTCGGAGGCTTATTCTGTTGAAGTGGAAGCTTCCCCACCCAAACTCATGACCACTGGGTGAGGGACGTACTCTTTAACTTAAAGTTAGAAAAACTTAGATTCTCTCTGAAAGGTTCAATTAGGAAATTTAACAAAACCTGGAAATCATTCCTCTTACTGGTGGACACCATTACTTTACTTCCTGAGACTGAAGTGAACTGAGCGAGGATACATTATGAAGCTTTGGGGTTTTTTTGGGTTACTCACTTTCTTTTGTGTGTGTGGTATGTGTATGTGGACGTGGAGGAGGGAGAATTTGGGATTTGGGGGGTGTTGGAGGGTATAATGGACATACATTGTTCTGAAATGAAAATCGACTTTGCTGTTGCTGACTCTGTGTGTCATGGCTGAAATCAATAAAACAAAGCTGGAATCATTTCAAATGTCTTACTTCAGGTTGCATCATGTTCTTCAGTGTAATCAGGTAATTGGAGCGCGCACACACACACACACACACACACACACACACACACACACACACACACACACACATTAATGTTAATCCACTTTTACAGCACAGTGAAAAGCTGTGGGATGCTTAATGTAACATGAGGATGTTCCCAAGAAGAAATATTTTTACTCTGTCAGTCCTGCCAATACAAGACGACCAAAATCACATTTGAATGCATTTAAAACAGCAGGATTTCTCCTCAGTATACCATCTCTGATTTCTGTTTTTGTTTGTTTTGTTTTTTAAATTGACTATATATATTCTTGTGCACAGCTGGATTTTTCTTTTTGCATTTCCAGTCAGTGAATTTCACTTTTGTTAAACTGTGAACCTGCATGGATGCTGCAAATCAGAACAAAGTACCAGCACAACCGTGCTGCTCAGCAATGCCTTCAATCACGTCAACATCCATGAATAAGATCACAGATCAGACATGGTTTATGTTTGGTACAATTAATGTCAAATTCAGCCCCCCCCCCCCAATAAAATATTGCATCTGGTTACCTGCTGCCTGTTCTGGAGGGTTTTTCCAGTCTCGGTGTTGGACTGCTTTATGCTGGAAGACGGTGTTGTGGGAGGGCGTGTGGAAGCTGAAGCTTTTTGGATGAATAACTGGGGGTCTGCAGTAAGGCAACGCACCGCAGGAAGACTTTTCTGGTGGCAATGAGGAAAAACGCCAGTAGAAACAGAGATGTCATCAGCTAAATATGTAACAGTCTAGCTATGATCAATGTGATTCACATCCTTTCAGCAAAGTGTAACGCAGTCTGCACAAATACAAAAAGGTTTTATTTTTAAATCAATCAGACATCTGGAGGCTTAAAGGCAAAAACGAGATGAGGAAGCAACACGCTTCTCAATACCTTGAGAAAAGGCACCAAGCAGGGTTGTGGAGTCGACTTCAACGTGTCATAGAGCTGCTCCGTAAACGCTTCTGCTTCCAGTTTCCCTTCCTGCAGGTAAAAAAAACACATCAATAAATAAATAAGCCGGTAATTTAATAATGAACTTTATGATAAGAAATAAAAATTACAAATGTGTAGCACAACACAACAAGCATACAACAACTTATTAACTCTTACTAACAAGCCTCTTTCAGTCTGCCTAGTAACAACACTTTTTGTAAACAAGGTTAAAAACAACAAGAGAAATAAAGAGACGTACCAGCAGACTCCTGACCAGCGCTTGGACATTGTTAGCCATGTTCACAGATCTGGAGTCACTGGAGGCCAGCTTGATCAGCGTTACCAAGAAGTTCTTGCACTTCTTCACACTTTCCAGCGTCTCCTGTTGGGGAAATATTTAGTAGTCACATCTCATCTATCCACTGTTATCTCAGCTGTTATCATCTACTCTAAAAACTCCATTTGTGGAGCTTTTTGTTGTGTTTTTTGTGAGAGGATATCCCTCATATGGATTTCTCAGAGACATCGGTAAGCACTGCACTCCTAACTAAACTCTGTTCTGACTGGCTGTCCCTGACAAAGTTGGTGTAAAGAGGAAGAACTAAGCGGCTACACCAGTATAACAAAGATTAGTCTGAACTGGAAACTGTGAAAAGATTTCCTCTTTGACAATAAATCCTTGGATTTTATAAACAGTATCAGTAAGAATCTAAATAAAAACTCATTTTATGGTCAAACTGAGTGTGCAGGTGGGAGCTGGGCCTGGTCGGGCTCACCTTGCTAAACGTGGGCACTGATTCCTTTTTAGCGCCTGCAGCCTGAGAGCCAGCATGGCTGCCTCGCTCAGACACCACGTTCACCGTCTGGACAAGAGCTGGTTTGGGGGCAACACCGATGACCTGAACACAATGTCCCCAAAAACTAAAACCAGGAACAGGAAAGAAAAGCATCACAGCAGCAGCTGCCTCTCTGGGGTTTGTTGCTTATTTGTTTATGTTTCATTGGAGAGCTCTGCTTTTACTCAACTATTAAACTGCAACTTTCCAGCATCATTCTGTTTTCATTAGTGTTATTGATTAAAGATGAAGTATTGTTATTAACACAAAGTTCAAGCTTCAAATACTTCAAATGAAAACAAATGTGTCCATCAGTCATGTAATTATTGCATCGATTGTTTTTTCTTTCTATAATACCTAAAAGAAAAAACTAACTGTCAGAGGTGCACACAGTTATACACTGCATAACCTGCTATCAGTGACTGTGAGCTGCAAACAGACTAATTTTACCACAGCAGTCTTCTGGACTGGTGCTGCTTTCTGGAAACTGGAAGTAGGCGTCATCTTGATCACTGTTACATTCTCATTCCTTTTACTTTCAGCTGCTGCACACACCTGAACAGCAGACATGCAGCTGACATCACAGGTGCAATCACACATCTGTCATCATTATATAACATAGAAAAGCAGCCGCGCACATGCACCCACCTGTGGTGCAAGTATCCTGGTGGGTTGACCACTGATAAGTCTTTGTCCCTGCTGAGCCTGAGCCAAAGCCTGCTGAGATACTAGCATCAGCTGCCCACTGTCACTGCGGATCAGCATCATACCTGCCATAAATGTAGCCCAAACACTACAATAAACTGATGAATTCTCCTTGCAGGTGACAGCACATGTCCAACAAGGTTTTGGGATATAATAAAGGAGGATCTGTAATCAGATTACAGTGTAGACTACAGTCAGTGGGTTGTGCAGCTCACCTGGAGGTATCTGGATATTGGCTGGGAGATGGGTGGAGGTGGCCTGTGGCAGTCGAGGAGTGACTGGCTGTGCAGTTGCTGATCTGGGAACAGTTATCAGCACCGTCCTTCCTGTGGTTGTAAGCTGTTTCACGGAGGCCACCTGGTTCTGAGGCTGTTTCGTTGTCTGTTGGTTACCTGCACTCACTCCTGCACTTGCAACCACCATAACAGGTGAGGTGCGAGGCACTGACACCGTCACTGCACAGGGTGAAGGCTGGCCACTCGGGATGACTTTAGGTGGGGCTGAGACGGAGTCACTCTGTGACGTGCTTGCAGCTGTGACAGGACCGTGTTTGGCAGAGACTTGTATCCTGACTTGAACAGAAGTGTCTCCATCCCCGGGTGCTGCCTGGGGATCCAGCCTGTTAGCTTCAGTGTTGTTAGCTTCAGTGTTGTTAGCGGCCATGACTGCAGCTGAACGAAAGAAGGGTTCAGCTTCAAAGCAAAAACATAGTTAAATACAACAAAGGAGTTTACTGCTTTTCAAAAGCGCCGTGGTTAGCTAGACTCAATGTCACCCTCGCCAAAGTGTGTCCAATATCTCAACCTGTTAGCAAACACCTGTGTCGACATGGAGTAGCTAAAGTTTCATATATTTGCAAACAAATATGAAGCAGTTTCCGGCTCATGTTAACCGCAGATCTTACCTGAGACACAACCAAAACCTCCCACTCGAAAAACGCAAACAATTAACACGAAAAGAAGGACACCGGAAGTGCAAAAGTACTCGTTTATTCCAGGTTTTAAGACATTTCTGTGAATTTCTATTTCAGCTGGATCTGACCCATGTATGCTTCGGAAAATTAAAACTCCTTAGGCCTGAATCCAAGATCATTTCGGCCAGTTTTGGTGAAAGACTTTTGAATCCAATCAAGCGAAACTGGGAGCCAACCGGTGAAAATGGCGGCTGTGGCAAAATGAAGATGCTAATAATTACAAGACGAGTTTATCATTTTCAGCCATAATAAATTCTGGACAGCTACGTGTAGAATGGTTTCATTTTTAAAATGTATGCGTGTGTTAAACACGTTCTCGAGACGCACCAGGAGCATCCGAGGGCAAACCCCGTTTCCCGCCAGGCTCACACACAGGCTATGCTAAAGGTTTAAAGCAGGAAAAGGTTTATTTGGTCCTACACGTTTCCCCATCCAAGTCATATTTACCTAACAGTGACACAAAACGTTACCTGTGTGCTAAATCTCCCACACACCGAGGTTCAGTCACATAAACCAAAGTGTCCAATTCCATTTCTGAGAGCTAGTGTCCTGCAGCTTTTACACGCATCCTTGTTCCGACACACCCGAACCAGATGAATGGCTTGTTACCAGGCTTTTGCCAAACTTGGTTTCATGCTAAAGAGGTAATCCAACCATTAGATTAACGCTGTGTTGGAGTAAAGATGCATCTAAAAGCTGCAGGACAGCAGCTCTCGAGGACGAGCTGGACACCCGTGACATAAACGTTGGAGGAACAAGGCCTGGAGCGCGAGCTCACCTGTGGTAGCTTCGAGAACGGTGTGACGTTCACGCGCTGTCCTGTGCTGCATTCAAGGACTGCAGCTAAGATGACCCAGCCCAAACTTTATTTATAAATCACCACGAGTTATTTCTTATCGATCTAGTCTGAATTTCACTTTAAAGCTAAAATAGATGTACTCTTTGGTTTCTGTTATATGTAGATTTAGGGGCCGTGCAGTATTTAGAGCACTTGCCCTCCTTCTCCATAAAAGAAACAGGTAATTAGGGGTCGATCCTCTAAATTTTATCCCCAAAATATGATTTTAAAGTATTTCTTCATAAACCCACTGAATCTTTTCTGGAAGCTACCTTTACCTTACAGCAGTGATGGCCAAATGAAGCTTTCTGAAGCTTGTATTGAAAAACGGTTCATTACAACACAGTCCTCTCTGGTGACATCTGGTGGCCAAAAATATGAAGAGCAGCTTGAATCCACAAAATAAAACCAATTGCTTCATTATGATTGCTCACTCGACAGAGTGGAGTTCTGTCTGATATTGGGCCGCTGTTGTGTTGCTTTGAACGTGTATTTTTTGGTGGTTAAAAAATGTGTTTTATTTGTTTAACAAATAATTTTGACCAGTAAACTCTTCTTGTTTAAACATGCACCATGGTGTGGTCTTTCTTTGCCTGTGACTTCTTGATGTTGGTAAATACAATAATTGAAAAATACCACATTACATATAATATATACATATAATAATGTACAACACATTATGGAGTATGTTTCTGCTGTGAGGTCCTGCCTCCATGCACTTATGCAATTAACTGCTAGACGGGTATATTTATAAATAATATTACATTAAGGAAATATTCCCAGACATATTTTTGACCTGGGGGTAGAATTGATTGTGAACTGGAAAGGGAAAATGCTTATGAACTTTGCATTTAAGGTAACCCTTTTTCATTTTTATTTAAGAAGAGAATTTGTTCCACTGTGCGATGGCCGAACCTGTTCCTTTTTGTGGATGTTATGTATGTTTGTAGTAACTCACTGACGTCATTGGGTGAGAACATGGATTGTCATTTTCAAAGGTGATAGTTTCAGGTTAACAAAGAAATAAAATTAATCCACAAATTTGTTAGAAACTTCAACACATACCAACCCTTCTGAAAGCAGCTGGCTTCCTTTTGTCCTCAGGTGTGTGTTTGGAAAGGCCCGAGACTGGGGGGGGAGGGGGGGACAACAAGACCCTGATTATACTTCCCTAACCTTTCCCTTCGGTTTGCTCCAGGAGCTCCTTTTACTTTCACACATCGTAACGAGAAGATAGCTAGAAAAAGGTGAATATTGCTAATGTCTAAATTAACATCCACTCACAGTAAACTAAAAACATTTCGGTTTATAAGATAAATATAAGTTGTTAACAGTTCTGATTAAGGTTTTATTTTCCAACAGCTGGCCCGTCCTCTGTTCCTTCACCTTCAGCATAAACTGTCACCTAAATATTACTCTGTAAACTCAGTAAAGGCTCCTTAAACATTTAGCGTACAACATTAATCACTCAAACTGTTAAAAATAAAGGTTAAGCATCATAAATAAAATTAAAATCACCCCCAGCTGCAACATTAAAGACTCAATAATTATGATTAAATATGACATGATTCTCCATAATGAGTTAAATACACTGCCAAGTGTTTAAACATGTAGAAATTCAGATGTTATTTTAGAGCAGTCAAACCAAGTTATTACACGAGAATAAAATAAAATGACAATTGCTTCATATTTGAATAAGAATCTCAAAGGATTTTTGAGTCTATTGCATGAATTGCTTTGTACGGGGAAATGTGGTGGAACAAAGCTCATTTGTTTTAAATCTACATTTGCACTTTTCCAATTAAGTCTCTTTTGTTCTTGCTCTGCATCACCGGCCCTAATTCACAACACATAACAGCCCTAACACGTGCATAACTACGGAGCTGCCATCACTGAGCAGCTACTGGGCCAGCAAGTGAGTCACTTTAGCTCCACCTGCTGGACACATGCTGAACATGCAGGGTGTAGCGTCGCATCTGAGGAGCAAAATAAGTGAGAAATCTCAATGTAAATCAATCTGACTGTAATCCTGACATTCTTAATTTTTCACAGAAGTACATGTTTGTGAAAAACAGGCACATGGGGAGCAATCAGGAGACCTTAACCTTAACTGCAGCTGACTTTAGAGCAGGTTAATCCATCCAGGTCACCAGAATTTACTTGAAATTCCTGGAAATTTACCCTTAAAGTCCTTAAAGTTCAAACCAATGACAAGAAAACTTCAATGATTACAAATATTTTAATAGCATAACTCAATAATCAGACAAGTCAAAGTTGTGACTCTCAGACATGAAATTATATTCATGGATCATTAAATAAGTTCAGTCCCTGTGACATGAAGGCAGAAGGTTGGAGGGAGCACAGGGAGGAAGGGGCCACGATTGCAGGGCTGAGTCAGGGAGCCACATGGAAACATCGGTGCATTAACTGAGCTGTTCAGTCCTTTTGGAGAAACACAGCTCCCCAACGATGCCAACCAGGCGCCGCTCGTCCTCATCAGCAGCTCTGGCATCGTGGAGCTAACCTGTTCACATTTAACAGTGGACAGTGATTAAAAATGATCCCCCCTCAGATACTAATGTGGGCATATTTTCCACGTCAGTGCCATCAGAAAACAACTTCCTGTTTGGTTTTCAGTTGAAAAGTCACCGACTACCTTCCAGAAACGGTTTTATCCCACGATGAGAGCAACAACACAATGACCTGGTCTTAACCTCAGCAGCCTAAAGGCCACTTTAGCCACTTGGGGAAAAGTAGAAGTGATTTCAAATCCACAACAGTTTAAACATAATACATGTAAAATAAAGATGCACTCATTGTCCCTCTGCAGGACCTTCAGTAATGTTTGCATTACAAATGGGAATTGACTGTTTTACAGGAAAGTTCCACATTAATGGCACGCCGCCATCTTTCTTCTGTTTTGAATAGCTGGGTCACAACTTCTGCCTCAAAGTGAGCTTTTATTTTTTCTAATGTGCTCTAATATGACCGACTGGAGCATGTTTGTCTCTTTGCTATGACTCTGTTCTTGTGTAAGCCAATCAGGACGGGGCAACATTCAGCAGTGTGTTTCTTTCACAGCCAATGCGATCGGTCCTGATAACGTTTGATGTCAGTTTGTGATTCGAGGCTCTGAACCGTCAGCTGCACGTTTGCACTGCAGAGTAAAAACTGGTCAGACTGAACCAGCTTGAACTCTTCATCAGAACTGACTGAATCATTCTGGTCTCTTCGCGTCGCCTCTACCTTCGTCCACCCAGCAACTGTAAGACTAACTCTTCATCCTCTGCCAAAGAGAGACCAGTGTCCAGAGCTGTGTGCTCATCATCTTCGTCGCTCACTTTCCTCCTCTTTCCTGCTGTATGCTTCTCATCCTCCTCTTCGCTGTCCTCCTCCTCCTCTTCTTCACTGCTGTGCTGCCGTTTAGACGACCCCATTTCCATCTCGTCCTCCTCATCCTCTGACGACGAAGACGACGAGTGCACTTTGTCGGGATCTGGCAGGGTACTGGGGTCAAACTCGTCCTCGCTGTCATTGGCCAGGTAGGCCACGACCTCGTCCTCCTCGTCTGATTGGCCCTGGTCGCGCTTGCTTGCCTCCTTCCTGGCGGCCCTCTCCTTCAGCCTCTTCTCTCGGTGTTTGGCTTTCACCTTGCGGCTGTACTCCTGCTTATCGAACTCTTGATCTTCCCGCTTCAGCCTCTCCCGAGCCTTTTCCACATTGATTCCCGAAGCGTCCTCTTCCTCCTCCCCCTCATCCTCAGCAGTCACTGCTTGCTGGACGGGTGGCCAAAGCTGCACAGCCTCACCTTCTTCACTGAAAGTCACTTTGGTGTTTACCTGAAACTTCCTCTTGAGGATCTTTTTAGCTTCTTTGTACTTCGTCTCCTTCTCAGTTTTCTTTTTCGGGTCGTCTTCAGGATCCTCTGGACTCTGCTGATCCTCCGTCAGGTTAAACACATCCTTTCGTTTGACTGTCAGCAGGTCCAAGTCTCGTAGATCATCGTCGTCATCAGCGTCACCTGCGTCACCTGCGCTCACGGTTAATGTCTTGGACGTATCTAAACCTCCTTCATCACCACCGTCCTCGTCCTCACTGGACTCTGAGTTTTGCTGCTCCTCACGAGAAACCTCTCCTTTCAGCTGGGCCTTAAATCTCCGCAGCTCCTCTTCTTCCTCAGACTCCTCTTCTTCTTTCTCTACTTTCTGTGCCTGAGCTTTACTCAGGAAGCGAACCCTCGGGGCCACAGCGAGGCCGAGGGACAAAGCGTACTCGTGAAGCTTGATCTTAAAGGCATCAAACACCTCTTTGTTCTTCATGAGGTACACCGAGCGCAGGTAGGAAACAAAACACCTCTGTGCTCGCTCCTTCTGCTCCTTCTCCTGAGCGAGGAAGGCCTCCAGCTTCTGCTGCACGTTCTGCAGTTTGTCTGGGTTCACCTGGAATCAGCCAAACAATTAACTTAATTAGATCTTATGTGATGTTTTGTGACTACACTTAAATCTGCCTGTTTGAAACCACAATTATGAATATATATCAAATAAATGAACTATAATAAATATATTCTGAGGAGGTTTTTAAGACGAGTACAGCCCTGGGTGACGATTTGAGGGCAGAGATGTGTGGACTAGAGATGGACTGATCCGATATTACGTATCGGTCAGATACTGACCTAAATTACTGGATCGGATATTGGAGAGAAATAAAAAATGTAATCCGATCCATTAAATATAAAAAAAACACCTCACAAAACTTGTGACACGGCGTAACTCGGCTCATAACCGTAGCAGCAGTGTGCTCACGTGATAGAGCGGCTGTGTGTATTTGTAGCCTCAAACCAGCATTTCATCTCCGAGGAAGTTTTCCCAGAGAGAAGTAAAGCAAGTGTGTAAGTTCATCTCTGAATGTTTGTAAAGCATTCCCACGTTAAGCTTAACAACAGATACCTGGAGCGACTGCCTCTTCTTGCTGCTACTTCAATCATAAACTGATCAATGATCAGCTGATCGTCTCTCTTCTTTGTTTTTGTCTCACTTTGCACCAGAAAGAGGAAACCAGCGGCTGAACAACAGCAGCACATTTAAGCTTGATCAGCTGTTGTTAGAATTTATTTAATATTATTTCTACACCAGGATCTTTTTCTACAGCTGACGTAACTGTGCAGGGGCGGAGCTAGCAAAGTGTAGCCAGGGGGGCCGATAGGGCATGAACAGGGAAAAGGGGGCACAAAGACATACTTTTCTTTCTTATTCTCATTTAAAATGTCGAGTTTTTAATAAATAATTATCTGAATCTTACACCCAAAGTTTTAATCTGATGTAAAATGTATATAAGTCCATTACTGTATATAGTAACTGTTAAGTCTAATATACCCTAGTAAGCTATACTACTTTTTCCTTTGGGAACCATCTGTGCAGTCTGCAATTCTGTTGAAGAAAGATGTTGAATCTATTTAATTATTCTTGAAAAATAATTTATTTCTGTGCATATATATATATATATATATATATAATTTTAATTTTTTTAAACACTGCATTAAATTAAATTTGATTACGTCGATTAAGCATCATGAGGTGGAGGGTTTTGCTGGGAGTTTGCAACCCTATTAGTCAGGTTGCTTAATATTTCTGCTAAGTACTCTTTAAAACACCAGAATAGGGAGGATGGAGCAGGTTTAAGTTTATTAGATTGATCAGTTTTCCTGAACTATGAAATATTTTGGGTGCAGTGTGTTTTTTTACATACAGGTATAACAGAATAGCTTTAGTGTTGTTGTTTATTTAAACTTGAGTATAAACTTATACAAAATGCAGCAAGATATTAAAAAAAAACGAAACAGTTTTATTGATTAAGAACTATATCGGATTCATATTGGTATCGGCCGATATTCAAATTTATGATATCGTATCGGACATAAAAAGCGGTACCGTGCCGTCTCTAGTGTGGACATAAAGGTTTTTATTATTATTTTGCAATATTTAAACATAAGTACCACATTAAGCCGTATCAGCAGTATTGGGTACAGCATAATCATATTATTTCTACCTGTACTTGTTCCTAAATTTGAGTTGCTGTCACCACTGTCAGTCTTTTCTGTCAGATTTGTAGTGACACTTAAAAAGTTATTTGACGTGTGCACACCTCGTCAGGACAGCAGTTTGTGCAGATATTAACAGTGTTAACTTGTAATTAATGGGGAGTAATGCAAAGTACTGTACCGAGGGTTTGAAATATTTCCTTCTAAATGGAGTAAAAACATCAAACTGTTATTTTTTTACTTTTTTACATAAACCTACTGAACAGTGTGTGTGTGTGTGTGTGTGTGTGTGTGTGTTGGGGTGTAATGGGTAGATGGTGTCTCACTTGTATCTTGTTGATGGGAACTTTCTTCTCCTCCAGCTGCTTCACCATGCCTTTCTCCTCCGAGGGCAGCAGCAGCAGCAGGGCCTCTCCACCCTCCTTGTACCTGGCCGTCCGGCCCACCCTGTGGATGTACGTGTCGGCGTCCTCTGGACAGTCAAACTGCAGCACCCAGTGGACGGCAGGGAAGTCCAGGCCTCTGGCAGCTATGTCGGTGGCAAAAAGCACAGCGTTTTGCTTCTTGAGGAAGTCGTTGTACACCTCCACCCTCTTCATTTGCTGCTGTTTTCCATGCAGAGCCAGGATGGGCATGCCTGGCCGGAGACGGCAGAAAGCTCGGAACAGGTACTGCACCTCCTTGCAGCAGGCGAAGAAGACTATGATCTTCTTCTTTAGGTGGCTCCTGATGAATGAGTAGAGCATGTTGACCTTCTGGTGGAGCTCACACGCGATGTAGTTCTGCTCCAGCGTGGCTGGCGTGCTGAACTTGGCTTTTTCGTGCACCCACACATACTCCGGATCCTTGAGACTGAGCCGGGCCAGGTCTTTGACTGATTTGGTTTGCGTGGCAGAAAACAGTAGAGTCTGCCGGGACTTGGGGAGATTCTCCACAATGGCATTGAGCGTATCTGCGAAGCCCATGTCCAGGATGCGGTCTGCCTCATCCAGGACCAGCATGTGGAGGTCGGACGCGTGGAAGCTGGCAGTTTCATCCATGTGCTGGAGGAGTCGGCCCGGGGTGCAGATGACAATGTTGGTGCGGTGAATCCTCTCACACTCGCTTTTCAGGTCTTTCCCGCCGATGATGAGCCCTGCAGAAAACTCGTGGTTCCTGCCCACCTTGCGCAGGACTTCAAAGGTCTGGTAGGCGAGCTCTCGGGTGGGAGAGATGATGAGAGCACCGAGGCCGTCCATGGAGCTCCACTGCTGGCGGTAGAGACACTCCAGGACCGGTATGAGAAAGGCTAAAGTCTTACCGGAGCCAGTTTTAGCCGCACCGAGAACATCTTTCCCCTGCAGAGCGAAGCCGATGGTCTGCCGCTGGATCTCCGTGGGCTGCCGATACTGAGCCTCCTGCAGGCCCAGCAAGGTCTTCTTAGAAATGGGGAAGTCTGAGAACTTGACAACCTCCTTGAGGTTGATTTCTCCATACCTGCTCACCAGCTTATCGATGTACTCTCGTTCTACCTGCCACTCGGGCTTCTTCTTCTGCGCCCTCTCTTGCTTCACTCGTGCTTTGGTCCGGTTGTACTTTTTCTTCCATTTCTCGAAGTTTCTGACGGGGTCGACGCTCGCTTTCATCTTTTGGGGTTTCAGTTTTTTCCCAACAGGATTTGGGGCTTTTTTCTCCATGACTAAAGACGAAAATCGCAGCAAGATCGAGTCAAAAACACACGCTGGACTCTAGATAAACAGCATGGAGAAGCCAGCTCGCCGTCGCGTGTTGAATGACGTAGTCATCCCGCGACTCAAATCTTTAACGTGGGGAAGCTTTGCCCTGAACTTCATTTGACAGGCAGAACTGCTATTTATTTATTTATTTATTTATTTATTTATTTATCTATTTATTTATTTATGTATTTAAATGTATTCACAGCGCCGTGTAAAGAAAACGGGAGAATAATAAAGACAGGAGTGCGTGTAAAGGTCCGTGTTTTGCATAATTCCGTAGTGTTGAATATTTTTACCGTCAAAGGCGATCCAGCTGCTTTGGCCAGTTCAGCCATTCTTCAGAAAAAGTGTGAAAACAACAGTTGTCGTTGTCATTCTCACAGAGACTCACGTTTTCACATCCAAATGAAACCACGATGTTAAGTTGTGAAAATCTCATTTTGCTGCTTCTTTTGAATCTTCTTTCACTTTAGGGGTTTAGAAATATACTTTCCCCTTATTTAACATCCTCGACACCAAATTCCTTCAGAATATAATTCAGCTTTTTGGGTTAACATATATTTCAGTGATTTGACTGCTGCAAATCAAAATTCCCACTATATGTTTAGAAAATCCACCAACTTTCGCATTTAACCAGTTCCTCACATTTCGCTATAGAAAAATTATTTGTTGCGCAACACATGGAGTTTGCGTGTTTTCCACATATTTTATTGGTCCTCGTTGGGTTTTCCAGTTCCTCCCACAGATATGCGTGGGGTTAGGTTAACTTGGTGATTCTTAATTGACCCTATAGGCTTGAATGGTAGTATATCTCTATGTTTAAGACCCATGACAGTTGGCAGCCTTTCCAGGGTTTACCTTCTCTCTCACTCTATGATATCTTGTTACCCTTCAGCCCACCAGCTACCCTGAACTGGACAAGTGGAAGAAAGTGGATGGACAGAAAGATTTAAAATCAAAATGTTTAATAAAGCAGGGTATGGTGTGGGGTAGGTCTGCCTTGGGACCGTAGTTGCTGTTGTGTGGGTGTGCAGTGGTTCTTGGTGTCACAATTACATCAACTTATTATGTCTGTTTGTGTCACTGAAGTAGCATCAAAACTCTGAGTCTTCACAACAGGACCTCACCTGAGTGCATCACAGTGACTCTGTGGTTTAGCCCTGTGACAGACTGGCAACCTGTACAGGTGTATTCTGCCACTTGCCCTGTGGGATCTGGGATAATGTTCAATGTTCACAGCTAGAGTGGAAAAAACAACTCAAAGAGTGCGAGAAGCAGAAAATATTGTCTTCAATCCATCATTTGTTTTCAACAGACATGATATACAACAGACCTAACAAGCACTAAGTCTGCTTCTCTATTCACATTTCAAAAACTCCCTAAAAAAACTTTTTTGCGTATAAGTATCAACTGCTTTTTAAATTCATCTTTCAAAGCCATCTTGTCCACCTCCAATTATTCATAAAGACCCTGCCACAGGCAAAATATGGCAGCAGTAACAGTTCCGCTATAATTTCTTTATTAAAATCATGAAAATCAATTCTGTAATGCAAAGCTGTGTCAGAGAAAATCTAAGAAGGATGTTATTGCTGGAGATAGTCCTCGTTTATAAAGTTTGTAAAATGCCCCATTAGTGCTGTGCCATACTGCAGATTTTATTTGGTATCACTCCGATACCAAGTACAACCAGGGCCAGTATTGCTGATACCAACAGATACTTTGAACTTATAAAGGCAGCTTGTGTCGTGGAGAGCAGTTTGTGAGCTTTTTATGTATTTTCAAACTTCTATGAAGACCTGCAATGTAAATGTGCCTGTCTTTAAAGGACTTTGTGTTTGTAGCCTATAGCACATTTATAAGACAGAAGTCTTATAAATGTGCTATAGGCTACAAACAGCATAGACCTGAGAGTAAAAAAAAAAATCATATTTCATCGTGCATGTTTGATGTATATTTTTTTAATTTCCAAAAAATAATTCATTTAACACAAGTAAATATTTATAAACAAAGTATAAATCCTATCACTCTTTCTAGTATTGATCCGATACCAACACCAGCATCGACACTGTCGTTTCGACCCGGCTACCTGTAGGTCCCGCTACAGCCCAGCAGGTGGCGGTAAGATCGCAGAGTTCGGACGTCAACTGCGTGAAAACAAGAAGACGAAGAAGAACATGTCGCCGCTGATACCGCTTTACGAGCACCTGATCAGAAGAGAAGACAGATGATAAACAAGTACTAATACAGACCACTTTGCACGACACAGAGTGGATATCCGTCGGCCGAGCCTCGCCGACACCCTGCAGCTCTTATGCTAAACACGGCATGGCAGAGAGACCGGACAATGAGGTAACAGTCAGGGTAGCATTGGTTAGTAAAACATGGCACATTTTAACTTCGTGCTCTTAACACCCAGAAGTCGTTAAAGTCCCTTGTAAAGTGAAGCATGAATTTAAATAATCCACAACAGAGAGGCAGAGCTGTTACGTGACGTCTGCAGACGAGGAGAAACTTGTGGTAGCTGCACAGCTACACGATACAGGAAGCTAGCAGCAACTGACAAACTGGAAGTAAACACGAGTCACGTTAGTCAGAAGGTTTAAGTTAATTTTGCGGAGTTTCTGGCCTGTTAGCAACTCGGCGATACGTGACTGCAGATTACAGATCCAAATAAAACTTTCCTTCAGCATTAAAACAGCCAAAAGGGTTAACGGCGTGTGTTCATTAGGAAACAGCTAAAACATTTAGCCCACATTATGTATTTACAATAAATACAAATGCAGTTTTATGAAGTGAGATTTTAACATGAAAGTCCAGTATCTCAAAATACCAGCTAGCTAAAAGGAAGATTGACTATTAAATGTTATTTAAAGGCAAGCTGTACATTTGTACTGTTGGAGTCTGCAGGAGGAAAGGTGGAGAAGAGAGTGCAGCGGGTGGGGACGAGTGTCACGGGTGGTTTTTGACAGATGGACAGCAGCAAGAGATAAAGATTCATAAGTTGTTAGTTAGACCTGCTATTATGCACTGACAGAAAGACGTGAGGCCGACCTGGAGGTGGCAGAGCTGAAGATGCTACTGAAGATTTTTGTTGGGAGCGACCAGAGTGGACACAGGATGGACACAGGATGGACACAGGGACATGCTGGTTTGGAGTAAAGTTAATGAGGCAGAGCTGAGATGGTGCAGAGGAGGGAGAGTGCATGTGGAAGGATGTTGAAGATGGAGCTGCCAGGCAGGAGGAAAACCACAGAGATGTTTCATTGAGTAGTGAAGGAGGATATGCAGACTGGTGTGACTGAAGATGATGCTGTTGAATTATAATTACTTCTTATTTTATTTGTATATAAGTAATGTGGAAGCTATAGCTGATGTTAATCAATATACTGCTGAGTGTGGTAATTCATAACTATGTGTAACGATGCACAAATATGTAGGCTATCATTGGTTTTCTCTGATATGGACCCTACTGACTGCCAGTCAGCAAAAACGATCACATTTACTCTGGCCTATGTTTAGCTGTTACATCAGCTTTGCATCGGCAAAATGTTGAATTGTGTTGTAATAAAAACCTGGAGCAGAAAATAAGAACATCGGCACAAAACGTGGTATCAGCCAGATGGTGTTTTAAACTTGGTGAAGCTTTTATTTGGATTATTTAAATGGATAATACTCAAGATTTTACAGTACATTGAAGCACAACAACACTGATGAAAATGATGCACAACAGTCAATAAAGCAATTAGGAAAAATGACATCAAATTAAATGCAAAATTAAAATATAGTTATTAATAATTAAAAATAAGAGTCGGTGCTGTTCACAGAATCACACGTGTTAACAATTAAAGCTAAAAGGTGAGTTTTTAGTTTCCATTTGAAATCTGTTACTCTGGAGTTTCTGCGCTGTGACCTCTGAAACATGGAGAGAAAGCTGTGACCCTACCGCTCTCCTGAACTGTGATATTGGTAAATACTTTTATATTACGTTTATAGCCACTCTTGCTAGTTTAAATAGATCACATAGATGTGTTCTACATGGACATGCTCATATTAGAAAATATGGTCTTTATTATTCCTGAATAATGCTGCCATCCAGTGGGGTTGATCCTCAAACCCTCTCTCGCTCATGCAGATGTGTGAACATCCCACATTTATGATTGTGCGTGTTGTTGTTGTTAAGGTGGAGGAGGCTGACCACATCTACCTGCTCATGAAGGAGGACTACCGGATCTCTAGGAATGTGCGACTGGCGTGGTTTCTTAGTAAACTTAACCAAATCATCTGTCCGGCTTCAAAGCCTGAAGTGGTGAGTTTCCTCTTCTGTCCTCATGATGGCGCAGCAGCACCAAGATTGGCACCTTTCTATTATTATTCTTGTATGTGCCACCGATGATTAGATGGTGGCTGTGACAAATTAAAGGAAAAATACTTGATGTGTGAGTTATGGGAGATGATTCTCGCTCTGTTGAGCTTTAGGAGGAAATGTGTGAGAGCTTTTCTAACATTGTAGCTGCTGTTCTGATTGGTCACTAAAAGCTACTGCAGATCATATTTCCTCCCACTTCCTGTTGTAGCTGCTCTCTGAAAATGAACTGGACCTGCTTAGCATCTTACCTAAAGGATGGCAGCCAGATGTCTCCCCAACTTCACACCCATGCATACTGATGCCTTCCACCCGGGCCACCTTCCTGGCCCGGAGGTACCGCTTCATCATCGAGCTGGACCTCAGTCCCTCCACGGGGATTGTGGTGAGTCTTAAATGTCTCCTGAATGAGTTCAAACAATATTAAAAAGTGCTTAGTGCAAGAACAGATGTGATATTTAAGTTTGTTATGATTATTTGCTGTGTAAATTATTCATTGTGATCAATCCATTTGTCTGCTTGTCTTATATCAAGTGCATCACGTCTCTTTCTGGCTCCTGAGTGTCTCAGTGTGTTTCCATTTGTAGTCAGGAAGGCTTTTAATTTATTCATACGCTGTTAGAAGAGCAAAAATATTTACATTTTGTGAATGAATTTTGCAAATGGTAAATATTTGATCACCTAAAGTGCTTTTTCTTACTCCAGCTGCCTCTTTATTTAACATTGGGGACAACCTGGGGTTCAGTATGTTGCTCAGGGATGCTGCAGATGACCCGCTCTGCCTTCTGAGCTCACAATAATTTGCTGCTCTGACTCGAAGCACCTCATTAAGATTGAGATTGTTCACTTTTAGTTGGCTGAATCTGAATCGTGCTCGAGCTGTTGCTCAGTGGGATGTTGCTACTCCGTACTGAAACATCTCACAGAAAACTGGATGCATGGCCGTCCGTGCATGTGAAGCAGCACTGCATGGTGATCCGATGAACTCAAGTGCAATCACAAGGATAGAATTAAAGTCTGAAAGCACAGAACTGAGACAGTTGTTGTGCTGCTGAATGTGTCCCTCAGTCTTCACATTTTTATATGAACCAGCACAGAGTATTCAGTAAATCCACACGCTGCACTGTCGAACCATCGTTACATAAGAGAAGCACCTCATGCAGTTCAGAGGTTTCAGGGCCACTTCTCTCCATGTCTGGTAACATATGGACTTATTTGCTTCTTTGTTAGCATGAAGCCCATATCTGGAAAACTGTTAAGCAGTTACTTACAGATGAGAAATATCCTTATATGGTGTAAAATAAGAACTTATTTTTAAGTGCCTTAAACCTGCATGACTTCAAATTGGAACCTCGGGTTGCAAAAAGTATTAATTCCTTTAAATTACAACCTCAGTAAGAGATTTTTCATAAATTTATGTAGTTTATAAATTTACCTAATGTGCAAAAAGTCCCTTATTCCCGTGTTGACGTCCAACATAACAGTTTGTAACAGTTTGCTGATTGGCTTCATCCAACAGTCCAAAGACATGCGTAGGGTTAAATTACATGGTGTGAATGGTGGTCTGTCTCTATATGTTAGTCCTGCGACAGACTGGCAACCTGTGCAGGGTCATGGCAGCTAGGATAGCCTCCAACATCCACTACTCAGCTGGATAAGCAAGTGAATAAGTAAGTAGATGGACGGATCTTCTAGAGTCAGAAAGCTGAATAAAGGAGGGTTTGCTTGAGTGTGGGCGTGGCTTGTGACTGAAGTTGTATGTGGGCGTGGCTTGTGACCGAAGTTGTATGAGTGCCATGTTTCTTGGTTTCACAGTTACATCAGTGCCGTTTGTTACGTCAGCAGTTTGCTAAAGTAGTGCCAACACAAATGTTCCAGTCTTCACAGCAGAATTTCACCTAACATGTGAGTGACATCACAGTGATGTCATCACAGTGATGTCACTCACATGTTGCCTTTAAAAAACAGATAAGGCCTTCCTGCCAAGCCTCATCCTGAACGTCCACATCAGCCTGATGTTAATGTTGAAACTGTTGTTCTCAGTGTGGTGAACATCCAGCAGACCTCTTCAGTCTGCACAGCAGAGCTTCTGTGGACAGAGCTCCACTGGTTGAGTCAGCTCCACTAGTGACAGACTTTAATTCAAGTTTAATGTTTTTTTGACGTAGACCTGCCCTCTCACAGTGGCTCCATTGATGCATGTAAAGAAAATGTATTCAGTTCAATATAAAACCTGATGAATGTCATAGACTGAGGAAACACCTGAGTCCTGCCTCTGGTGAACAATATGCCAGATCATTTGTTGTCTGTGTTACACGTTTGTTTGTGTCCTGCAGGATGACAGCACAGGCGAGATGATCTTTGATGAGGTCTTCCACGCCTTGTCAAGGTGTCTGGCTGGTCTGGTTCAACCATTCAAAGTCCCTGGAACAGATCGATTCTTCAAGCCTAAGATCTTCATCACCATCCTTGCATATTCCTCCATCATTGGCCTCCCTTCACATCAGGTAATGACCGTAATTTACTTTAGTCATAAAAATGAATGAAACAAATGTCTTCGAGAGTAACTTAGAGTTTCTCTCTTCAGCACGTGTTTATTCAGCCCACATTGTGTGGAGTGCTTCATGCTTACTTTAATCTGTCTTTACTATGTTTGACTTTACATTTCAGCCACCAAAGCACACGTTGGGTTCGTTTCTGTGGGTTAAGCTGCTGTAGATGTTTGTGCAGTTCTCTGACCGTCCTTAATCTTTTGTTCCCTGCAGGTTTTGGTCCAAGGATGCCAGCTTGATAAAACAGACCTGGATGAGTTCTTGCATCGCATCTACCAGCAGCTCAGAGCGTTGGAGAGTAGCATCGCAGAAGTCCTGCATCAGCAGCACGAACAGGCAAGTGCACACTCGCAGACACTGTGCTAGCAAGAATGCTGTAACTGTTAGAGAAACACTGCAAGTGTAGAAACTCTCACCAGCACCCTGTAAAGTTGTTCCTTACAAGCAAAAATAAAACAACCTCCAGCTTTATCAGACTAGATTAGCATCGCTCTTCAGTTTGACCTCGAACATCCTCTCCATGATTGGCTTTCAACCACAAGCACCTGTTGTATCCATGGTTACCAAAAACAGCATGGGTGTGATACTTTAGCCCGTGGGATTCACTCGTGACCCCTGTGATTCACTCGTGACCCCTGTGATTCACTCGTGACCCCTTGTGATTCACTCGTGACCCCTGTGAGTCACTCGTGACCCCTGGGATTCACTCGTGACCCCTGGGATCCACTCGTGACCCCTTGTGATTCACTCGTGACCCCTGTGATCCACTCGTGACCCCTGGGATTCACTCGTGACCCCTGGGATCCACTCGTGACCCCTGGGATTCACTCGTGACCCCTGGGATCCACTCGTGACCCCTGGGATCCACTCGTGACCCCTTGTGATCCACTCGTGACCCCTGTTTGTAGCAGGTCATTGTTTTTAAGAAAAAGATCTCCTGTCAAAGATCTTTACCGAGTGGTTCATTTTGGGAAGAAGGGCCAGCCTTTAAACATCTGTCTGAGTCTTTTTGTGGGTCGACTGATTATGCAGGTCAATAAAATATCGTCTCTCGTCACACGGCTGATAATCCCAGGGGAGCGAGTAGCTGATATCCTGATATGTTAACAAACACAAATTCCCTGCTGACATTATTCACAAACAGGGGCAGACTTTGCATTCAGTGTGTCACTAAGATCAGATGGTCGCTGCTTCCTTGTCCACCTATGAAAGCACATGTTGTAACTGCCCTCAGCAAAGTGAGCTAAAAGCTCCTCCAGCTGGGGGCAGCTTGTGAGTCTACATCAAAGCGTGTCACAGTTTAGTGTGTGGCATTAAATCCTGCCTTCTATGCTGTGCATTAAATGTGTCCTAACACATTTATATTTCCTTTGCTTCTTAGTGCGTGGAGCCGTCACAGAACTCAAGTGACCAGAGCAGCAGCTTGGACGAGCACGCCCACCGGACGCAAAGTGTTTCCATGGTGTCAGCTGAGATGGGGCTGGTCAGCATGGTACGCCAGGGCATCCTGGCCCTTCAGCTGCTGCCTCCCAACTCCAGTGCAGGTTGGTGAAGTTACACTTCAAGTATCATTTAAAAAAACGTCTCTTCTAAGAACAAATCTGTTTTTATGCAGATGATTTTGCACTTGACATCCACAGATCAAGAGAACTGTTTCCTCTGAGCCCAAAAGGTTGATTCTGTTCACCTGGACGTTTTCAGTTTCATCACTAATTCAGGCGACTTCTTCAGTCTCAGCTGACTGCAGGTTTCCAACCTTATAAACAGCACATTTCTGGGAAAGACCACCTCTGACGCCTAAGGGTGCATCTGTCACCATCTTACAAAGCTGTGATTGCAGCCGTTCCCCAGCTCTCTGTGAATGGGACTCATGGACATTGATCAGTGGTCTTTGATCAGTGGTCATGAGGATTTGCATAATTATGATGAAGGTGACCTCCCAGCCCATTGTTCCTTCAATTCAATTCAATTCAATTCAATTCAATTTTATTTATATAGCGCCAAATCACAACAAAAGTCGCCTCAAGGCGCTTCATAGATACAGAGAAAACCCAACAATCATATGACCCCCTATGAGCAGCACTTTGGCGACAGTGGGAAGGAAAAACTCCCTTTTAACAGGAAGAAACCTCCAGCAGAACCAGGCTCAGGGAGGGGCGGGGCCATCTGCTGCGACCGGTTGGGGTGAGAGAAGGAAGACAGGATCTTCATCGGCGAAGATCAGTGGGCTGGTTTCAGTCATTATTCAAATGTCCTGATTATAAGTTTGGGGAAACCTGCAGTCAGCTGAGACTGAAGACGTGAAAACGCTGATGAAGAGTATCAGCCTTTTGGGATCTACTTCCCTGGATGATTGTTTCCTCAGAAATAACTGTTAACATCTGAAAGCACAGCACTCCATCAGATATTACTGATGTTGTTTTCCTGCTGTATGGGTCAACTTATTGATCTGATGTGAACCACTGAAGTCACACATCTGGGACTTTGTCATGGCTTCCTTTATTCTGCAAGCCAAGAAACTGTTGTTTATGAGTTTATGACACGATTGATGCAGGAAGAGTGCACGCTCTCAGACAGGTTAAACCACTGATGCACTCAGTTTCTCTTCTGTAAAATGACAGGTGTACTTATGAGAGGAATAAAAATAGAGAGGTTGAAACTCTGTGTACATTTGTTTTTTAAAGTTAAGTTTCATTAATGAACAAGTGAATGCAGTCACATAAAACACACGTGAGCTTCTTTTCCTGGAACTTTTAAAGGTTTTTAATGAATGGTTTTGTACCACATGACAGTAATTTATGTGACGACCCTGTAGTGATGGATATAAAGTTGCCAGTGCTTTACAAAGAAGAAAAACTCCTTTTTTTTACTTGTCTTTCTGTCAAAGGCATCATTATAATCACGGACGGGGTTACGAGTGTTCCTGATGTGGCCATGTGTGAAACCCTGCTGAACCAGCTCCGGAGTGGAACCATCTCCTGCTCCTTTGTACAAGTAAAGACAAGAATCTAACTCTGTATTCTGAATATACATTTTTGTGTGCAAAAACTGTTATTTAAAGGAGTCACAACAATCGTTTTCCACAATAGAAGTGATGATGATTATTATTTAAAGATATTTAGGGGATTCTCCAGCTGCTCGTCTCTGAGTCCTGTTTTTGCATGTACAGGTTGGCGGGGCGTACTCCTACGACTGCAGCTTTGGCTATATCCCCAACGTCGAGCTGATGAAGTTCATCTCATTAGCCACTTTTGGCTCCTACCTGCCCAGCTGTCCTGAAGTGGACCTAAACAGCGAGGAGATGAATGCCTACCACAAAGCATTTCTAACATACTCCTTCCTCAAGAGCCCCGAGTCCATGAACTCAGAGTATTTCTGTGGTGAGACAACGATGTACAAGTCTGATGCTAGTTTTTTCATCAGTCCTGTGCAGCTGAATCAGCTGCTGAGTGTGATGTGAGCACTGGTTCAGTGACAGGATGCAACACAAATTAGCTCTGACAATTTTTAAAACAGTGCAGAATCTAAATATTTATTCTTTGTTTTGAAACACAAAAGCTGTGTTTTTTATTGTTAACGTTTTTTTGGATCCTCAGTCTTAATGACTCTGTAAACAACCACGGCAGACCCGGGTGCAAATTCATGCTTTGCAGCATACTTTATTGGCTCTCACGGTTGCTGTTCACAATGTTCACAGAGCTGCAGCTCTCCCGCTGCCTGCTCAACATTATCACCACAACAACAACCCCAACCACAGGACCCAGTACAATATTTATATCGGCGGGGCGTGATTGCGGATGCCGTGCAGGTGCGTCCACCTCCTCTGCGCGGCACCGCAGGCCACGCCCCGCCACAGACTCATTTTACATGAATATATGAGCGTTCCCCCATCAGGCCTCACAGGACAGCACTCTGGTTGACACCACTGGTACCAAACGTTTGGTACCGGGCTGCGAGTTGTTTGGTACCGGTCCGTGAGTCGTTTGGTCCCGGGCTGCAAATCGTTTGGTACCAGTCCGCGAGTCGTTTGGTCCCGGGATGCGAATCGTTTGGTACCGGGATGCAAATCGTTTGGTACCGGTCCGTGAGTCGTTTGGTCCCGGGCTGTGAGTCTTTTGGTACTGGGCTGCGAATCGTTTGGTACCGGTCCGCGAGTCGTTTGGTCCCGGGATGCGAATAGTTTGGTACCGGGCTGTGAGTCTTTGGGTACTGGGCTGCGAATCGTTTGGTACCGGTCCGCGAGTCGTTTGGTCCCGGGCTGCGAGTCGTTTGGTACCGGGATGCGAGTCGTTTGGTACCGGGATGCGAGTCGTTTGGTACCGGTCCGTGAGTCGTTTGGTACCGGGATGCGAGTCGTTTGGTACCGGGATGCGAGTCGTTTGGTACTGGGCTGCGAGTCGTTTGGTCCCGGGCCGCGAGTCGTTTGGTACCGGTCCGCGAGTCGTTTGGTCCCGGGCTGCGAATCGTTTGGTTCCGGGCTGCGAGTCGTTTGGTACTGGGCTGCGAGTCGTTTGGTCCCGGTCCGCGAGTCGTTTGGTACCGGTCCGCGAGTCGTTTGGTCCCGGGCTGTGAGTCGTTTGGTTCCGGGCTGCGAGTCGTTTGGTACTGGGCTGCGAGTCGTTTGGTCCCGGGATGCGAATCGTTTGGTACCGGTCCGTGAGTCGTTTGGTCCCGGGCTGCGAGTCGTTTGGTCCCGGGCTGCGAGTCGTTTGGTCCCGGGCTGCGAGTCGTTTGGTCCCGGGCTGCGAATCGTTTGGTCCCGGGATGCGAATCGTTTGGTACCGGTCCGTGAGTCGTTTGGTCCCGGGCTGCGAGTCGTTTGGTCCCGGGCTGCGAGTCGTTTGGTACCGGTCCGTGAGTCGTTTGGTCCCGGGCTGCGAGTCGTTTGGTCCCGGGCTGCGAGTCGTTTGGTCCCGGGCTGCGAATCGTTTGGTCCCGGGCTGCGAATCGTTTGGTACCGGGATGCGAATCGTTTGGTACCGGTCCGTGAGTCGTTTGGTACCGGGCTGCGAGACTTGAGGCTCGGGTGTGAAATTTATGGTTTTCAGGGTTTTTATCGTTAGCTCTGTTTCCCTGGGTCTTTCCCGTGTTGTAGTTGTGCGTCTTATTTTGAAAGAAATATTTACGCGTTACCATAGCGACCAGAGAGTATTAAGGGGCAGAGAGGAGGACGTTACTCTCAGTGTTATTGGTGCATTTCAGGAGGACGCTGCTAATAAAGTTACACAGTGAAATCATATTTATTATTATATTTACAAAACACCACAGTTTTTGTCTCGGTCGCATCATTTTATTTTGTGTGTATCTGCCACACCTTAAAGGCCGGTCTGTGAAAATATTGTCTGACATGAAACCGTCTGTGGAGCAAAAAAGGTTGAGGACCGCTGATTTACACCAAGCCTTTTTTCCTTTTTTCCATTTTACTGTCAGTTTTTACAGAAAAGCAGCCGCTGAATTATAATATTAATCTTAATGAATCATTATACTAAAGAATTATGATATACTAAAGAATTATTATCTTAAACCTAAGTATCCCATATCATAAATACAGGATATGTTGAATTCTCTTAATTCCATCTCTTTAGCTACATTATATGAAAAACCAGTTATATTTCAGGTCATATGAAGGAATGTATAGAATTATAAAAATGTCCGAGGAGTTCAAACACTGCTGCATTTATCACTAGTCCTCTTGCTCTTTATTGTCAGCTTATTAGCATTTGTAGGCCATAATCTCTTTATTGTTAGTGATGAAGATGGCAGTGATGGTTATAATCATCATGACACATACTAACTGCTTCTGTTTGTTGTAGTTTCCCAGCACAAGCTGTTCAATGAGCACCTGGTGTCGGCCAGTGGAAACCCTGCTCTGGTCATGAGGAGGAAGAAGCACACGGAGAAAGAGGTCCATGCTCATCTAATCAGCGTGCTGTCTGTGAGACTGAGAGAGGGCTACACCATCACAGACATCAGCCTTACTAAAGGTAAACGGCTGTGTGTCTTTACTAACAACTCGCACCAAGTCAGGAAAACTGTTTGTGTTGAGACTGAAGCTGCTGGTGACGTTAGGTGGGACTCAGCTGGAGGTGAAGCTCGTGCTCTTATGGAAACACAACATGCACATCGAGTATCTCGCGGCTGCCTCCTGGCCACTGGACCCCTCCAAGAGAACCACCAGAGTGGAGGTGACGATGGAGGGGAGCTACGACATCTTGCACGACATCAGCTGCACCCAGAGGAAACCCATCACCAGCCAGTACCGCACCTCTGTCATCCGACGCTTCTGGAACACGCTGCAGAGGTACGACACGAGGACTGGAATCTGGTTCCCAGTTAGAGGTTCTGTGCCACCATCATGTAGACATATTGATATGAAAATCCATGTGCTGTTTGTCCTTTCCAGCATCAACCAAACTGATCAGATGTTGATGCACCTGCAGTCGTTTAACTCGATGCCTGAGAACTACATGATTCCTGAGAGCACCAAAAATGGAGTTCCCCTGTTCTACATCCCTCCCGGCTCCACCACTCCGGTCAGCCTTGTTGTTATACTTCACACTATGTTGGGAACTTACCAAATGATCTGTGTTGGTGAAGGTTTAAAAACTGTGTGTGTCACAAAGTGTTGCTTTTGCGTAGTTGCATTTTCTTCTTGGAAAACTATCATCCCGAATGCTCCTAAATCCTGCAGAGTTATGAAGCATGACACCAAAATGGACATAAATATTGTTCTTATTGTTCCCGCTGTGTGGGACCTACTAACATGTAGTGTGTGTAGAGACCAGCTCTGTTTATCTGTTTGTCTCTTAACGCTGCCGCGTCTCTCCTCCTCCTCCAGGTCTTGTCTCTGCAGCACAGTGGATCGAAAGATTCCTCTCAGTCCCAGTTTGCATCATACTGGAAGCCCATCCTCTCTATGGACGCCAACTTCTGGCAGAGATGGCTTCACATGCATCGCATTGTCATCATCCTTGAGCATGATATGTAAGAATAATGAATCTCCAAAAGTTGATTGTTGATCTGGACGTAGTGTTTGTGGGAGAAACGTTTGGTCATCATCAGGTGACGTCTTCAGTCTCAGCTGCAGGTTTCAATCTTATAAACAGAACATTTGCATAATGACTGAAACCAGCCCAGTGAAGGAACGATGGGCTGGGAGGTCAGTTTATGATCATAATTATGCAAATTCTCATGACTATTGATCAACAACCACTGAGATCTCCTTACCTGGATGATTGAGCGTGCATTAAGAATAATGAAGCTCTTGTGTTCTTTTTATCAGCCATATTTGTTTATATCAGCTTATTTTTCTTTGCCTTCTTTCGTTGTTACCACAACACTTTGACCTTTGCAGGCCTGTCCCCAAACATCTGCACACACCTGGAAACAACGGGCGCTACAGCACCATCCAGTGCCGCATCTCCCACTCGGCCCTCACGTCACTGCTGAGGGACTGCAGCAGCTTCGTGCTGGTGGAGGGTTACTCGTATGTAACACTCATATACAGGTGAGACGACAGGTGGTGTTGATGTTTAAGACTCACGACTTCTGCCTCAACACTCTGTTTTCTCTCAGCAGCTCTTCTGATCAGCCTCCCACCTCCTTCTACTTGGTGCGTGTCATCTCAAAGACCCCCTGCATGGTCCTGCGTCTGGGTTTCCCCATCGGTACACCGGCCCATATTAGGAACAAGGTACTCAGTCAAAAAACATGTGGCCAATACAATATCAGTGTTATGATCCATATCTGTTAGTAGATGACAGTATTATATTTTTTGTGCACTGTTTTTACAAAATTCTCCATTTCTTTTATGAGCAGTTTTGTAAAAACATGCGAGGATGTTATAGGACACGTTTACGCTCGGGGGACAAACCGCCCCACTTGTAACTCTCTGAGACTCGTGTTGTGCTTTGTTTTCTAAAATCAGATTGTGGATGAGCTGCGAGAGCAGATCCTCAAGCTTCGCTTCCCTCATCGCGTTCAGAACAAAGAGGCAACACCCAAAACCAAGAGGAAGGCTGTGGGCCACCCGTCTCCATCCAAGTCTCCCTCCATCCCTGCTCCCAAGCCTGCGCTCTCTGACAGACCCTGTGTGGTGGTGGTCAGTAAGCCTCTGGAAAAGCTGCTTATCAGGTCGGTCCATGTCATAGTAGGCCACCAGAAGGTCATGTAGTCTAATAATAAATAAATAACCACTTAAAAGCACTGGTTACTAGGGATGGGTACCGGTATCCGGTGCCATGATGGCACCGGTTCTGACATAAACGGTAGTAACCAGACTGAAAAGCAGCGCACATTTCGGTGCTTTTTTTCCCTGAGACACACTTTGAATTCTAGCCAATCATTTTACGTTTCCGAGGATAGTAGGCGGGTCCAGGTACGTACGTTCTTTTAGAGCAGAGCTACAGATTAAAAACGCCCAAGGCGAAGCGGTCAAAGTCTGGCTGTACTTCACAGCAAAAGATGCAAACTCAGCAGCTGCAACAAGTGATTTAAGCTGATACTGTGATGCTGTCAAAGGAGGTAACACCTCAAATCTGATGAAACACCTGGCGACGCATAGCGGGTTTTTTTAAAAGCCGAGAAATGCGCCGTATTTGATAGCTTGCTGCGAGACCTCACACCGAGCACATCTACTGCGGGTGTGGTGCCTGTTATCGACCCGGAGTTAGCAACACCCCCCAAAAACCCGAAGAGGAGAGTCCTGGCCCCTAGCCCTGCCAGTGTAGCAGAAATGATGAGGATGATGATGCAGCAGCAGCCGTTCTTCTCTGCGTGAGTAGCTTCATGTTGTTGGTGTGTAATTTACGTTGAGTAGGCTAACCATGTTATTACATTAATGCATGTAAGGTGAACTAGCAAACACCATCATAGCTACATGCGGCTGTCTTCTTGTTTGATGGCAGATACTCCCTTCACCCTGGACAAAAAGGCTAAAATGACCAAAGAAAAAGTGGAAAACAGTTAAACATGAGAGGTTTTTGGACAAAGTTTGTGTTTTTTCCATTGTTTAAGCTGCTTCCAGCCAAGAGTGATACCATATATGCCCCATAGCTGCAGAAAAGGCTAACATTGTTATCTTTTTACAAAAAAACAGCTGAACATGAGAGGTTTTTGGACCAATTTTGTGTTCTCCATTCTTTAAGCACCGGCACCGTTTCAAAAGTACCGGTTTGGCACCGGTATCGGATAAAACCTAAACGATACCCATCCCTACTGGTTACACAGTTTGCTGTTGCTACAGTAACTGAACGGAGACTAACTGCTGGTCCTGTGCAGGTATGACAAGCTTCCTCTAGACTTCAGGACTCCCTTCATCTTCAACATGGAGAACTTCCCACTGCCCTCCAACACCGCCGCACCCCTCAGTGTGGCAGCGAACCGCACGGCCTCCTCGACGCTGGCCTCTCTGTCGCGTTACTTCCTGCACCAGCGTTGGGTGTGGGCCGTGCAGAGCAGCCAGGGACCGGCTGTAGCCATGCAGGCTGTTGCCCATATCCTGTCCATGCTCTCGGAGTAAGTTCACACTGTTAAATGTGATCTCTTTAAAAACACGACAGCTACGAATATAAATGAGCCAGAGGAAGAAATACACGCATTTGAGCAGCTTTTCAGCGTGATTGTGATGGTATCTACTCTGTGGTTAAGCTGCTCTCCCATAAATCAAACTGGAACAAACAAAGATGATGATCTACATTCAGGATTCTTTAAGTGTCTCTGTTTACAAATTTCTTCTCTTTGAGATGCAAAACCTTAAAATTGTCCTGATGTCTGCAGGATTCGCCTGTCAGAAGGCTTCAACTTTGCTGCCAGTGGCGAGGGCATCATAAACATGGTGATCGAGCTGCCGATGAAGGTAAAGAGCAGCAGCACAAACTGCTCTGCCAAAGGGATTCTCTGTGATCCTGATTTGGTTTTGTGTCTTCAGGGAACGTCAGGAGACGTGGACAGAGAGAGTCACTCTTGTATTGTTCAGTACATCCTGTTTCCCCCTCACTCTACCTCAACTAAGGACAGGTAAGCCTGGCAGTACCCAGAGTTTAGACCAGGACACTGTTAGGACGGAGCTTTGATTAACAGCAACAGGAAGGTGTTGTCACTTTGAGTTCAGCGTGATCAAACCTGTGTTAGGGGAAAAGTCCACGTTTAGTTCACCTGTTTATTAAAGCTGCAGATAAGCAACAGAAACCAGAAACAGTGGAATTCATTTAAAAAACAGTAACATGTACATAACGCAGCATTTTACATCCAGGCTCAGTTTGACTGATTTATTCATATTTATTGCAAAGCTGCAGCTGGTCAGCGTGTGGTTGGTCAGCTCTGTGATGAGGAAGAAGCTGTGTGACTGACATGTTTATGTCAGCAGCGTGTCATTGTCATTTAATCTGAGACACCCTGATACTGCGTCGACGTTTGTAAAGTGTTGATCTAACACGAAGCTCTTTAACACTCTAAGCTCAGCTGAACTGTTCAATTTTCAGCCTTTTGTTTTGTCTTTCGTGGAGTTCTAGCTTCTCCACCGACGATGACAACGACACCGAGGTGGAGGCGGTCGACCTGGACACAGAGCTGAACCTTGTGACCGAATGCTGGGTGGAACCGCAGTGCGGCACGGTGAACTGCACGGATCAGCACCGCTCCTTTCAGGGCCTGAAGTACCAGGAGCTCCCTCGAGCGGTACGAAAAGCTGGTTTATACAAGTTGCTCTGCTCTGTGTCTGTACGTGAAGCTCGTTAAAAGCAGCAGGTTTGGTTTACGCGTCCCTGTTGTGTTGCAGATCTTCCCGAGGGACTTGGCCTGTATGTCCACCATGATGACCTTTGAGTATCTGAGCCAGCTGTGTCAGAACAAGGATCAGGTCTGCTCTCTGCCAGCTGGACTCAAGGATGCACAAGGTAACAAACGCAGCTTTTAATCAGCGTTAGCAAAACGTATGACATCACAACAATGACTGCAAGAGTCGTGCTGAAGTGTTAGCACTCAGTCTGCCATTGTGAGACGTTTGTTGAGCTCATTTTAGTCAAACATTAAACTAAAGCTGAAGACGTTAAAGCCTCGATGGCTCAGCGTTTGCTTGTTTGAAAATGTGATGATTTTCCATCATGTGTGCAGGAGAACATCTGGTCTCTGAGGAGAGCATCCACATGGTTCCTTTCCAGTTCGACCTCATTAAGCTGCTCCCAAAATGCCAGCAGGTCGAGCTGTTTTTTGTCACATTCAGCACAGGTATGTGCAGCACGCTTTACTTCAACCTGCTTTAGACAGAGTAGCGTCCTGTATATGAGGGCTCGCTGATTTTAATGCATCTCACTTCCATCGGTGTCCTACAACATGCATCTATACGCTTGGAAATTATAATGAAATTAAAAAAAGGATCGATTTGAGCTGAATTTTCTGATGTGCGCGTTTCCCTTTTCGTGCTCAGCGATGGGGAATGAGGAGCAGCTGAACAGCTCCCACTGCCTGCCCAACGAGCTCCTGCTCAGCCTCTTCCACACCAGCCTGGAGAACGAGCTGAGCGACAGAGAGATCCCGTTAGCCGACGGGGACCACGTCGCCTTCATGCATCACATCTTGGAGCGGGAACGAGACGGCCACGTCGCTCCGTTCTCCCTGCCGGTTATTAAAGGTCTGTACGAGTCTGTATCCAGAGTATCGCTGGAGGTAGATGATCCCATTATGATGATAGGAGAGTTGTTGTGTTCTCTATTTTATCAGTTTCTCTGTCGTCTCGGTTTCTTTAGAGGAGAGCGTGAAGCCTGCAGAGAAACAGGACACGATGACGTCATTCTACACGGCCGGCAGCAGCAAAGAGGTGATGGGGTCAACCAGCACTTTACAGGTGATCTCCCACATTTACACAAAACCAAACCTGTGTCACGTTTAAGTGTGTCAGCTGTTTTATTTATGTTGTTTCCAACTGCAGCTCGTGATGATCTGTTGAAGCCTTTGAATCTTTGAATCTTTAGAGCCGTTGGTGCCTTTAGGCTTGATTGCCACACGTCTGTGATACTTGTATTGTTTTCTTCTGCTGTTTCTAGATAAACGTACTAAAGTAAATCATGGGATAGGAATGCAAACATTTCTCTAATAAATTGAAATTGTCCTCTTGAGCTCTCTGACTGTTTCTGCAGGTAATGAGGCCACAGCTAGGGCTGGGTATCGTCACTGATTTCTAGAATCGATTCAATTCAATTCGATTTGAATCTGGGAAATTTTGACAGTCAGAAATATTATAATTCAGATCAGTACATTTACATTTTTTTATCTATAAAAAGGAAGCTGACACACGCAAGACTATATCACAGGTGTGAGCGTCACAGCAGAGGCCTTTGTGTCAAAGTAGCTGAAGATAAAACACAGAAAAACATGAAGGAGATTTTCCTGTTTTGGGATTTTATAAAGATATTCTGCAGTACATCAAAAAGGAAAGAAAACCATTAATCAACACATGAACATTACCTCTGAAGTTACAGCGGTTTTATTAGAGACACGGCTGAGCGTTTTGCATTTTGCATAATTCTAAAAAGTTTAAATTTGTTCAGTATTGAACGGCAGAAATTAGGTTTTCTTTTCGGAAGTATGTAAAACGGGAAAAAAAAAACCGTCGGCCGACAGCCTGTAAACAACTGTAGACTTGTGCGTAACAAGCAAGCGAATAATGCAGAAAACAGTACAGAGAGAGAGAGAGAGAGCTGTGCATCGTGGTCGAAGCAAAACAGTAAAAGTCAGAGTGAATACATGACGATGTTTATGTGAAGCGTAGTTTTATCTTCTTTTGCTGCTGGTTTGGTCAATATTGTTTGGAGAGAGATAAACTAACAGCTTTAGAATCAGCGCATAAAGGGCGTGAACACAAAGCTCGACCCGCCCACAGATCAGAATCAGCGAGCTGTCGGCTTTCAGCCCCGACCGTGAGAAATTCGACATCTCACTGATTCTGATCTGCGCTGTGTGTTTAAGTCTTTGTGCAGAAGCCGTGTTCCTGCTCTCAGTTACTGTCTTAGCTGTTTGGTGGTTGTTGAAATTTTGTGAGATTTCACCTGAGATTCTGGCGTTTCGGGCAAAATAAATTTATATTAAAAATTCATTCAGGATTTTAATGAATCAATTTTGCGTAATCCAAGCCAGAATCGATTTTAATTGATAAATCGATTATAAAAACCCAGCCCTAGCCACAGCTACACTGGAAATCTGCAGCGGGAGCTGCTTCAGGTCCCTCGTTGGTCTTTCCTGTATTCGTGACAAATGTCTGTTGTGTTTGGCAGAGTTTCAGCAACGCAGACCTCGTGGATGAAGAGCCCCTGTTGTTGGAGAGCAGCTGCTCTGCGCCACAGTGGAGATGTTATGCCAAGTGCATCAGCTCCCAGCATCTAATCCTCACCTTCCTTCCTGCTACCTTCACAGGTGAGTCTGGAGCTTGTTGGCTCTGGTGGTTCCAGCTCACTCTCATGATGTTTGTTACGTTGCAGATGTTCTGATGCTGATGGCTGCAGGAGAGAGCGAGCCTCGCAGTAATGTGAGCACACAGGAGGACGACACTTTGACTCCCAGCAACAAATCTCAGGCCGACTCTTTGTCTGGGTCCACTGGTGGCGCTGAAGGGTCCGAGTCTGGACTCAGCCTGCGCTCTAGTCGGCGACTGAGCTCCGGCACTGCCAGGTCCCCTGTGCTCTCATCTCCATCTGATGGCCAGACGGGAGCTGCTGACTCCCAGACCCTGGAGCAGAACAGCTGGGACAGCAGAGGCTCAGAGATGGAGAGTTGGATGCCGGGCTCAGGTGAGCCTAAAACCACGTCTGCAGGATTTTAGTTGTTCAAACATTTTGCACAAAGATTGACTTTTTCCTGATGTTTCCAGATGCTGCAGAAAAAGAAGGAGTGCACTTCTCTGAACCACAGAAGACAGACTTCCATATCAGCCTCAGCAGACAGCTTTCCCAGCAGAGCACTGGTGACAGCAGCCAGCTGAAGTGTCCAGTTTACGTCTACAACTGTTCGCTGGAGAATCTGAAAGAGCAGCTGGTTCACCCAAACTCCAGCCGCCAACCCAGAGACGTCTTCTTCAGGTACTGAGGGGAAAACAAGCAAGCATGAAACACTGAGAGACACGTTTTTACAGTTGTGTTGTCAGGTACAATCAGGCATCTAGAATTACTGTATATATTTGGGTCTTTTTGTAACTTTGGCTAACGGTCCTCTCATCATAATGACACTGTTATCAAATACTGAATATGGCTCATCTAAGCCAGTCTTAGAAGAAGTACTAGACAAAGAGTGTTGTAATCAGGCTTTGTCATGATTGTGCGACGCACTGTGAGGACTGTTGCAGTGGAGATGTTAACATGTGTGTCTCTGGTTGTCTTCACGGGTGAGAATAGAGCCCGAGATGCAGAGTCCTGGGAGATGTGTCAGCAGATGAAGTTCAGGTAGCACACGTCTGTCTGTCTGCTCTCCTTCTGTCTGCTGAGGGGCTGCTCAGCTCTCACTGGACACTTCTGCCAACTTAGGGATGCGCTTGTAGAGCGGGACGGTGCGGCTTTAATAAAACTAGGCTGGTAACAGCATCTGCTCCCCGGCCTGTCTGTGCTTCCTCCTGTTGCTGCATACATCAGAGAAAGCCAGACGCTCATCAAAGGGTCACATTTCTTCTCCTGTCGCTGTCATGTGCTCATTTGGAGCTCTGACATTGTTGAAGTCTCTTAAAACTGTGGCCTTGCCTTCATGCCTGCTGTCCCGTCCTACTGAATAAGACATAAAAATGATGTTTGTATCATAAATACTAAGATGTGTTTTTTTTCAGGTTGTAAATCAAAATTGCCTCAGACGGTCACTTCCTGTGGGAAGGGATGCAGGTTTAAGACACTTCCAGTTTAGACTGATATTTAAACCTGGGATCTACATCCATGTTTTATATGCAAAGTTTTTATCCACGAACATGAATTATGAAAGTCTCAGTGGGATGCTGGCCTCCCTGTGTTTATATGTATTAACACTGCTGATATCACAGGCTGCAGGTTTGTAATTAGTTTTATTGGAGAACCAGCCTCACTGCTGATGAGCCGAGGATTACACATGAACTATAGTTTTAATTCATGATGTGGACAGATCAAACTTTCTGTTTACATTATTTGTGCTGGTGTGACTGAGTAATGCAATCATTCAGTTTCCTGTGTGACACGACGCTCACTGCATGCTTGAAGCTGACAGAAACAGTTTAAAATAGTTGGCAGTGTTTACTGGTGCACCTCAAACACTGACATTGTGGATTGTGGTGACATTTGAAGCCAAACTCTGTATATTTGTCAGGGATGATTATTTCTACCTGTTATTCTATATAATATTGTCACACAGACACTGAACAGTGTAGATCAGCCTGTTTAACTCCACATGCAGTTTACACGAGACAGTTTTATTTCTTATATGAATGTTATTGATTTTAACTGTCATGAACAGGATGTGACACGTCATAATAATAACAAACAGTCGCAGCAGGTGGGATAGCCAATCGCTAAGTGATGACGTCTGAACAAACTGCTCCGTGTTTATTATGTTGTGTTTTTAACATGTTTTAATACTTTTTTCTAATCTCAACAAGCCCGTAAAAACAGTCAGTGATCGCTGTCGGCCTCTCTCGGTTTTTATCACCACTGTTCATTTTACAGCTCAGTGTTTAAACCCTTACGATGTAGCTGCAGCCCAGCAGCAGTATATGAATGACTAACCTCGTATTGTGGATGGATTATCTCAGTTGTTCTCCTGCTGAAGTTTGGTCCGTTTACAGCATCCTGCCATGCGACTGTATTTGTCTCTAACCATCAGGAACCTTCACGTTAACTTTTATCGAGGGGAAAAAAGTTAGCGTTCATCCTCCAGCTTCACTGTGTTTATGCTAACATAGCTGTGTAGCTAGCGATCACGTAGCACATCATTATATAGCAGCTAGCCCAACTTCAGTAACCCTACAAACGTCACTGCTGTTTAGTTTTCTGTCTTCATTTATGTTGGAAGTGATAGCAGAGCTGTACGTTTGAACCAGAATGTACCAGATATCATTTAATCTGCAGACTTCCCGCGTACCTCTAGATGGCGCCAAAGTACCACCACGCGTACCACAGTTTGTGAACCATTGATGTAGCGGGGATGCAGAGACTGGTGATGCTTAAACTGACACCACGACATATTTGTAAACATGTAAAGTTATGCTGATGTTTATAAACACAAGCATACTGGAGTCTGGAGTTCATGCTAATACTTAGAATGGGTTAACTGGGAAACAATAAGACTTCCTGTGCTTAACAGTTAACTCTGGGTGTCAACACTGAATTAAGACTGTTGTTAAGTTTAAACTACAAACCTATAAACACACACAAATAATTTCTACACTTAGGTTAAAAACAGAAATATTAATAAATGACTCGTCTGACTTTGTCCTGATAAATCGTGTTTGCTCCTCCCCTGATTCAGCGCTTCAGATGCTTGCTGTGGAGGTTCAGCTGTCCCTCACAGGCTTATTGGCTCCTTCGATGATGCTTAATCCCCAGTCCCAGTCACATAAGCATAGAGACCAGTCAACAACCACTGGTTAACATGGAAACAGTCAAATGTATTTGCTTTGGGAAATGCATGTCGGTCATTTAGCAGTCGGTCAGAAGGATTTTGGCTTGTGAGGGTTTCATCGACTGGTCTCTCGGCCTTGTGACTGGGCCTGTACTGGTGCAGATATGGGTTCATGCTTACATGTAAGTGCTTATGCAAAACTAGGTGCAATGGAGCTGTCTGTATTTTAACCAGCACTGTTTTCTACATGTGTGAGATTGAGGTTTTATGTACTAACGTAATCTGTCCTTGTGGGTTCAACTGATCCTTCATCATCCTGTCAGACCCGGTTCCTCGTCTCAGTGTCTTTTCTGTGCCGTTGTTCCCCAGCAGGTCTCTGTCTCAGGATCGCAGCAGTCCGTCTCCTTGGACCGACCTCCTGTCTCAGCCTCACAAACACAAGGAGCTGGCCAACTACTGCAGCATGCTGCAGGAGCATTACTACCAGAGCTACGTCAAAGGTGATCTGTGTCCACCAACACGAATGCTCCGAGCTTAACTGAGTAGTCAAAAAGAAAAATCCTTACTCCATCAAAACACACAAAAATGAGGAGGTTAAGTTCATCACAGCAGTGCAACACGTCACATGATTTCACAGGTGTTAAAATACAGTGACTGAAACTCGTCTGAGTGTCCTTTGGTCACGCGTCCATGTTGTTGTCAGGTGTATACCGCAGCCTGCAGCAGTCCTACAACATCAGCTCCCAGGACGTCCTGATGGCGATGGACTACTGTGAAGAATCGCTGCAGGAGATCGACATCACCTCCTTCCTGCAGACGCTATGTGGACACATCAGGGTGTTCAGGGAACACGGCAAGACTCCAGGATGGGGAGGAGGGCCTCTGAAGCCTTCAAGGAGCCCCGCCACGTTTATCATTGGTGAAGCTGAGGGGGAGCAACTCGACGATAAAGTGGCCTCTTCGTGCAGGTGAAGCCAATCATCAGAATCAGACAAATGCCAGTTTTTGAGAAATAAGTTGCTTCTATTTAACATAATCAGCATTTAAAAGTTACAGCTTATCACCTTCTTATATTTTGGTTTACATAAAACATCTCCGCACAGGGAGTAACCCACGTTTCTGCCCATCTGTCTGTGGATCTGTTTATCTGGTGGCATGCAAACCATCAGGATATAGTTTAGTTATTTGGTAATGACTGAAACTGTCCAGCAGGTGGTGCTGTCTGAGCTGGTGAAGTCACATCCACTGAGGCCTACGTCAGGTTTTTCTTCACATGTGCTGATGTTGGTGCTACTCAAACATACTTTGATTCGTTTGTTATGTTAATGAACTTTATTTATTCTCCACTTTCCTGTAAAAAGACGGTTTAGTTATATTATAAACAAGTCTTTGTGTTTTGTAGTCACATGTCTAAGCGCCCGTCTTCTCACTGTGCTTTACATTGTCAGGGAAAGACTCAGTAAACTGCAGTAAAAACCTCCAGACCGGCCCCTGTAAGCAAGCGAACGTGGGGAAGAAGAGCTCCAGTTTAGCAGGATGAGATCTCTGACAGGAGACTTGGGAAGGGTGGGGGAGGTGGGGGGAGCCTTTTGCCACCATTTGATTGAAGAGTCAGAAGAACGAAAACAGCACAAAACTATGATACAACTAAGCAAAGTTTTAGTGTCATTTAATGTAGCTTCATGAAAATGTTTGTAATGTAAGAAGGATGGTGTCTGTTTCCTAAATGCAGTCTGTGGGCCTGCGCTCCCACGGTGGGCCTGCCCTCCCACGGTGGGCCTGCCCTCCCACGGTGGGCCTGCGCTCCCACGGTGGGCCTGTGCCCCCACAGTGGGTGCTCTGTTGGAATAATGTGGCGCTCTGAGACCTCCAGGATGTCAGAGCTGTTTGAGAAGTGATTTCATTTATTTATTTATTTATTTCACACTTGGTACAACAATTCAAACAAACCAACCACACTTTCTATCAAAAGCACTACAACCATGTGTGAAAAGGAGCAGGAAGAAGAAAATATTCTTATTAAACCCCGCCCCCTATCTACAATCCAATTTATATTACAAGTGGGCACCAAAAATCAGGACAAACTAACATTAACATTTATCTGCAGTCCTAACCCAAACCAAACAACAAATTTACAATCAGAATAACCGCTCCACATAGTAACAAGGAGAAAAATTAAAATTAAAATAAATAAAACAAAAATTCTAATGGATCCTTTTTCAATGAACTCCAGTTTCATTCACATTCTTCATATTGAGTTATTGTTTTAAGCATGTAACACTTTTTAAAACAATGTAAATTTATACAACTCTTTAAATTAAAATGAAGTGAGTTCCACAGTCGTATACTCCTAACCGTTGGACTCATTAGTCTGTGTGTAGTCCGAGCTAGCTGATGCTTAAAATAACATTTCCTTCTGCTGTCTTCTCCCCCTGAACACAATAAAAATACTCTTTGTAACTTAAAGGGCAAAATATTATTTTTAGCCTTAAACATAATTAATAGTGTCCGTAATTTCACTAAATCTCCTCATTTTAATCATTTCGATTTTATAAATAATTTATTTGTATGTTCTCTATATTTAACATTATGAATCATTCGTATCACTTTCTTCTGTAATAAGTTTAGAGGTTTTACAAAGTGAAACATGATCAATGCATGTTTCACTTTCACCAGTCATCATTCAGATAAAGCAACAAACCACCACACGATGTCGCTAATCGTCCTTCGATGAATCAGATCTGTTAACATGTTCCAGTTCATAAGTTTGCTGTGGGTGTGTTGGCTCTTTTCCTTCCACAGCACTTTTATAACGACTGTTTTAAGGTCAGTCTGCAATGAGACTCATGTTCTGACACAGTTATTAATTGTGTGATATTTCTGGCTGCAGTGTTGAAGTGGAGGACACCAGTGAGGCTGAATCCAGAGGAGCTCCTGATTCCTCTGCTCCTACATCTCCACCGATCAAGGAGGAGCCCAAGAAAGGAACGATACCAGAATTCCCTCTGACGCTGCTGCAGACGCAGCCCACGTGTGACGTGTATCCAGATCTGCACAAAATAATACAGGTAGTGTCTGAAGGGGAATCCCCCACTCTTCAGTTCCTTAAAGCTGATTCTTGTACCAGAAGAATTATTTATTATTATTATATAATTATTTAACAGCTTTAAATAATTATCATTTCAATTTTAAACTGTTGTCAGGATAAATTCATGGAGATCCTCTCTCAGTATTTCAAAAGTGTTCCCTCCAATCCACACTACTTCTACTACTCTCCACCTTCATCCAAGAAAGAGGTGAGTTTGCTACAAATACGTCACACAGCAGGTTAGATGGATATCATCAAGGATTTGGACAAATCAGATGTTGGGGGGAACTAAAAACTGTTTATTTCAGAGAAACTGAAGAGAGAGATGAGCGATATCTGAGCATGAACCTTGCTGCTCTGATTTTCCTTCACAGGAGTCGGAGGACGGCGAGATGAAAAGACGGCCGAGTGAAGAGCTGCTGTCAGAAGCTGAGCCCGCCACTGAAGACGGTAAAGGCCGTTCTGAAAGCTTGCCTTTAGTTTGGGTTTGTTGTTCGTCTCCCGTCAGCTCACACATTCAGTTCAGTGTTCAGCAGTAACAAATATTAAAAGTTGAGGATCATGTTTCGTCCTTCATTAAGCACAAGTTGTTATGCTTCTAATCTTCCCTGGAAGCTTCTGTGCAGGGATGTCGTAGCTTTTTGTTTCTTTTCTTCCTCCTGTAGCTGTTGATAACTTGCCCCCTGTAGCCAAAAGGTTGAATAATCGAAATTACTGTGAAAACGTGACTCAACAAAAGGGCTGCTGTTGTTGGAGGAGGCTACAAAATATAAAATGTGTGATTGAAAGGGAAAATAAAACGAGTGTATTTTCAGCAGTCGTCCATCCTGAGCCCTAAATGCTCCATTCAGATATTCCTCTCCAGTCAATAACTAACAGCGCCTGCCTGCTCATGAGCGTTACACATTTATAATGGAAAGCAATCGTTATGGAGACTTCAGTGTCTGGGAGAAAGGTGTAGAAGGTGTTGCTTCTTTAACTCAAAGTAGGGTGAAGATGAGGAAGACTCTGAGGCCGAGCCTGGTTAAACTGATCATTTTAGTACGGCTCGTTTCACATTTAACATCCAGGACTTTTGTGTTCGTGCTTCATCACTTAGTTTTTAATCAGCCTTATACGTCGTTATTTCAGCGACTTCTGTTTCATGTTGTAGAAACGCGAGACACATCAGCTCCTTTTGAGGTGAATTCAATAAATGTGGAGCAATGAAACAAACCAGCAGAGGCCCAGAAGAGTGCAGTCAAACACACACAGGAGGAGAAGCAGCATCACATCAGCTAAGAATACACCTGAAAATGCTTTTATAACATCAGGGTTTACGCCCCTTCTCTCATCGATTACAGATCAAATATGTCGATTGCAGATCAAATACGTCGATTGCAGATCAAATACGTCGATTGCAGATCAAATACGTCGATCGCAGATCAAATACGTCGATCGCAGATCAAATACGTCGATTGCAGATCAAATACGTCGATCGCAGATCAAATACGTCGATCGCAGATCAAATACGTCGATCGCAGATCAAATACGTCGATCGCAGATCAAATACGTCGATCGCAGATCAAATACGTCGATCGCAGATCAAATACCTCGATTGCAGATCAAATACGTCGATTGCAGATCATATACGTCGATTACAGTAAATGGTACATGTTAGATGGCTAAAAACAGACACAGAAGTTCCTCTTTCTATCACACTTTCCATACATGGCAATAAATTTGAAGCCTAGATGGTCCCTGAGGTCCTTTTCTTGTCTTCTGTCATCTGTTACCAAACAAACTGAAATGCAGTTAGAAGCTAAATGAATTTCGGACCTTTGGCAGGTTTCTGGATTATGTGTTTGTAAGCGTGTACACTGTTTATCCTTCTGTGCTCCAGGTCACCTACACTACAGAGTGTGACGACAGAGCTTCACAAAGCTTAAAACCTTCTTTAATAGACTGAGCATCAACTCTGAATGAGCACAAACATGCAGTGTGTATAAAATAATCATCGCTGCACCTGTAATAAAAGGTTAGCATGGTGGCAGTAGCTTTAATAAACATCTCTAATGCAACATCAGTGTAGGATATATTATTAATGTTAATAATGCAGGTTATATTGTAGCAGTAAGATAATGTCTGATACTCGTCTATGTATTCATATACAGTTATATTTACTGTTAGACACTGACACAAACACACAAGTTATTATAACTCAGTGAGTAACCTTCAGGAATTAGACGTTCATGTGGAGTCCTTTATTTCCTGGAACGCCCAATGCAGTCCTGCATTATCGAGAGAACAACGTCAAGACGGGGGTCGCTTTTCCTGTAGTTGGCATGTAGTCCACACATGCACAACAATGCACAACAGGCAGGATCCACGTGGTCCCTGTGGGTCATTAAAGAGTCTGAAAGTAAAATAAAGTCTTTCCTAAAACCTTTTTAACCAAAGACGTGAAACAACAGAAAGAGTTTGCAGAGATTTTCTGATTCTTACGACTACTTTAAAGTTGTCTTGCTGCACTTGCAGAAAATGTGCCGTCTTCCTGCATAATGACGGAGAGTGACACGGATCTGGTGGTGGAGTATGAGGAGCACCCAGGCAGCAGCTCCCAGGGAGAGGGCGAGGACCAGTCCCTGTCTGACTCCAACACTGTGAACCAGGACCAGGACTCGTTCAGCATCCTGGAGGGCGAGTCGCTGCTGGAGAACGAGGCCCCACAGCTGGACATGCCACCGCTGTTTGTTCATATCACCTGCTCTGTCAACATGAAGAGCTGCCATGGCTCCGTGCCCATGCAGACGCTGCCCACGTGCCTGGGTGAGCACAGCTGACTGCTCTCAGCCTAAGTGGCTTCTTTCTGTGCAAGGCAGAATCTCTGAAGCTGTGTTACTGTTTCTATAAATCACCACTTCAAAGAGTTGCTGCTTCTGTTAATTTTGTTCCCGAGCTTACTTCACAGTTGTGTTTGCAGGTGAGGTCATTTCCTGCCTGGAGAACGCTGAGGCGGTGCGGTCTGTAGATCTGAACGAACTCTCAGTCACGCTGGATATCTTTGTCCTGACGCTGCCTCTGGAGATCGAAGCCATGGCAGACTTCCATCATAACAGGTCGTGTGCAAAATCCAGTTTTTATCTCAACATTTCCTGATCGATTGCAGTAAAGATCCTTTGTTGGTAGGATTTTAATGAAATCACACTTTGACCTTTTTAAAAGTGCTGACATGGAGAAATAAACATAAACTGGTGACGTTGCTTTTTCTGCAGTGAGTTTCTGAAATGGCCTTTAAAGAGTTATTGATGCGTCTTTGGGCAGGAGTTTACTCACTTTCCTGGATTTGACCACAAAAAGCAAACAGAATGAAAGGAAAGCTGAACATGAACCAAAAACAAACCCTTTCAGAGAACAAAGGATCTTTCTGCACTAAAGTGGCTCCAGCACAGATGAACCAGGAACACCTTTGAAAGAGAAACACGACAAACTGGACCACAGTTTGTCGTGTTTCTGTTACCCAGTCCTCGTGCTCGTTAGCTCTGCAGCGAGACCTCTCCAAGGTGAACACCATCTCTCAGCCTGTGACAGCTGCAATAGTCTGCAGCCAGATGAAGAGATGAATAAATGTCAGACACATGAAACTCAATGAGAGCATTTTTTTTTCTCAAAGATATTTTTATTGATTTAAAGCAACAAAGAAAAACAGATAAACACAGAATCGTTAAACAAC
>NC_142118.1:38835000-38867500 GCF_056152115.1 Neolamprologus brichardi | reverse complement strand
GAGGTCATTTAGCTGTTTAAATCAGCTGTGTTGGATCAAGGACACATCTAAAACCTGCAGGACGCCGGCCCGCGAGGCCTGGAGCTGGAGAGTCCTGACTTGCAGAGAGGTGGACGTTGATAAGTCAGATTGCATTTCTCTTTTTTCACATTTGTGCTCTCAGATATTAAATGCATTTTTCATTTGCAACACAATTTTCACTACACAAGTTTCTCATTTTTCTTTTTTAGTGGTGATAGTTTTTTGACCTGGCTGCTCAAAGATTTGCTTTAAACCTCTCTGAGAAGCAGAGACATTAAACTCATGTAATATTTTCATGTATGGTTTATAAACATGAACTCTGTGAGTAGCTTTGCTCTGACTTTCTGTGACTTATCTTCCAGACTAAGTCCAGACTGGTAACCAGTTATTATTATTATTATTTTTAAAAACATTATGTTTATTGACTTTTATATTACAGAACAAGCAAAGAATAATAGTACAGTTAACATGAGATTTATATTAAAGAACATAGTCCCCAAAATAAACAAATATAAATTAAAAGAAACAACAACAATAATAATAAAAATAAATAAATAATAAAAAACAAACAAAGCAAGACGCGAACAAAAAATAAAAACAACAAAAACAAAGAAACAGATAACAAAGAAAACAACAACAAAAAAACAAAACAAAAACCACACACACACAAAGAAACCCAAAACTCAGCACCAAGTTTCACTTTCTAAATTAATTCCCTTCATAATGTCTCAGAAACTCAGTTAAAGGTAACCATATTTCTTCAAAATCGACTCCCTTTCCTCTGACAATATAAGTAAGTCGTTCCAATACAATACATGATGCCATCTCCTTCACCCACATATGACTTGAGGGTACATCCACTTTCTTCCAATACAAAGATATTAAGCGCCTAGCTTGCAGGAGGCCAAAGTCAATTAATTTTAGCTGTCTGGTGCTAAAGTCACAGTTCTTTGGATATATACCCAACACACACATTTTTGCTTCAACAGGTATATTTACTCCAACAATCGTAGATAAAGTTTGCGTGATTAATTTCCAGTACTGTTGTAATTTTGGACAGCTCCATACACAGTGGAGCAGAGTGCCCTTCTCGTCTAAACATTTACTGCAGCGATCTGGGATGACAGGCGACCAGCGATTCAGTTTGACTGGGGTTATGTAAGTTCTCATCAACCACTTATATTGGAGGAGTTTCATCCTTGTATTAATTGATTGTCTTTGGGCTTTTAAACAACCAGTTATTCTTAATTGAAACAACTTACTACATACCTCATTATTGCATGTTGTTACTGTAACTTCTAGTATGTGCTTTGCGACCATGAAAGGATTTGATCCACGAAACATCACAGTGCTAAAAACTTTACTTCCAGTATAAGTTCTTATTGTTTAACAGTCTGTTTGCAGGTCATGTTGTCAGGTGTTTCTGGCTCCCAGTTATCAGCTCTGTAGCTCTTGTGGCTCTTCCTGAGCTGAGCGGTTTCTGTCATATCAAAAAACCTGAGTTTGGATCAGAAGTAAGTGATGGTGTCTCAGTCGATGTATGTACGCTTGGAAAAACCCGGAAAATGTTCCAACGGTCGACTGATATATACCACGGTGTCAACTCACCATTAAGATGTTATCTTTATGAGGGAAAGACTATCAAATACAAATGTTGTTTTCCTTTGACTCTTTCTTCTTTTTCATTTTTCTTTTAGTCAAAAGTTTTTCCTTTCTGACACTAGAAGCACTAAAAACAAGAACGATTTAGTTTTTCTTTCTCTGAGCTTTCATAACTTTGATGACGGCTGTTCGTCCTTTGTGTCGTTACAGATGCTTCAGTGAGGGGAAAGAGGTCGGCACTGAGGAGCTGGAGAAGAAGGAGGAAGAGCAGGAGTTGCCTGAATGCTTACAGCTGCATCAGATGGTGGTCAGGAAGATCGGAGACATGTGCAGAGTTGTGAATCAGGTAGTTTCATTGTTTCAGAAACACAAACGATGGGAGCAGTGTTGTTATTTCACAGACATAATAACCCAGTTCGTCTGATTTTTTTATCAGTATCTTTTCTGTCCACGTCCAGAAACTGTCAATACCTGCTAATTACCTCTGCAGCCTGCAGCGTGTCCTGTGCTCGGACGATTGTTTTGATTGAAATAGCAAACTCAGTTAAATGTACTTCCCCACAGCTGCTGTGCTTTGGGTGGGAGCAGGCGTTGCACACTGGGTCCAAATGTTTTTCTGTTTCTCTTTTCTACAATCTATAAACTCGTCAGAGTTTACATTAACCTCCTAAGACCTGAACTCTTCCTCAGCAGCACTTTTAATTTCTCTTTGATATTTGGGCTGATTGAGGCTCGATGAATGTAAAAACAAAGAATGACCAGATTTTTTTTTTTTCAACCTTATTTTTGTTTTTAAGAAAAACGAGAGCCACATATGAGGATATTCGTTTAAAATTCTGATAGAACAGTAGCAGGATAATGTCCTCGTGAGTGGACATCAGGCGCTTGTAGAGCAAAATTGAGTGTTTTAGTCTAAATAACCCAAAATGTGACGTCCACATATGTGGACGCAGGTCCTAGGAGGTTAATTGCTGGATCATTTTCAGACATTTAAGAGGATTGAAACTTGCATTTTCAGTCTCCTACTCGGTGTTTGCACACTCTGTGTTTCTGTAGCGTATGCTACTCCAGGACCTGCACGACAGCCATCTGTGTAACAAGCTGCTGGTGGCTGAGAGTGAGGAAGACATCTGGAAGAGTGAGCCTCACTGCAGGCAGAGGCTCAACACCGCTGATGGTGAGTGAGGACAAGCTGCAGGTAGTTTTACAGTGTTTTATATTAACGCTGGGATTCCTCACAAAGGGTTTCAGAGCCTATAAGACTTTTGAAGTCTTCTGTCATGTTGCACTATAGTGTCGCCTCTTTGCAGTTAGTCCTCTGCAAATAAAGGTGTAAATGTTGGTATTCCTCTAACCACACAGACTACAGCACAGAGGAGAGCTACCAGGCCAGAGATTACCTGGCTGCTACCATGCAGTTTATCCCGGGGCACTTTGCCTGCGATGTGGTTTGGCGCACAATCATCCACATTCACCCCCGCCTCAAGATGGGACCCAACATGGGAGTGGCCAGAGGTGAGAGGAACGCCCCGGTGCTCGGCTTTAAACGTGCAGTCGTTTCAGTTCAGTGTATTATAAATCTCTTCTTACTTACTCCGAGGACTCGCTGTGTAGGATTTAAATGGCTCCAAAGCAAAAACAGGATTTATTATAATTCTGTTATTAAATGTTCACCCGCAGCTATGAATCCATGCATTTAATTAGCTGTAACTGGGAACACGTGGGCTCTTTTTCATGGCTAACTGCCATATTTTTGCTATTTCGTATGATACTGAGGCCTGGACGAATCTTTGATACAGAGAGCTGAAGTTAGAAATAAGTGCTTGAGCCCAGCAGTGACTCGAGTCACAGCGGCGACTGCTGTAACGTCCTGTTGGACGCTGGTTGCTGCAGGTGGGACTGTGGTTGTTCTGAGTGTGTACTCGATGTGCAGTTCTCATATTTACATCAATCATGTGTTTATTAGAATCGTTCTCTGTTTTAATCCAGCAGAGATGATGTTCCTAAATCAGAGGATTTGTTCTGTAAACGTGTTTCTGTCTTCCTGTCGCAGCGATCCAGGCGCTGCGCTCTGTGTTGAATGCGTTCTGCGTGGTCAACAGGAAGAACATGTTTGTCTACCAGGAGCGCTCCACTAAATCAGTCTTCTACCTCAGGTTTGACTCTCTGTTACTTCTTTTCTTCTCCAGTGGCTCCAGTTTTGTCCCCAAAGTATTTTTCAGCATTTCGCCCCCTGATACTCAAAGAAAGTTCCCAGTATAACTTCCCAGTATAACTTCCCAGTATAAACTTTCCTCTATATTGCGAGAGCTTTGTGAAGATTGTTGTGACACGGCTCTCCTTGACTTTTTTCCATCTTGTTTGCTGGAAGCAAAAACCCACCCACAGATGTTCGTACAACAGTGTGGTAGAGGAAAAATCTGACTTCCTGGTAATTGAACTGCTGTCAACAGGACATCGCAAGGAAACAATTTTGTGATGTTTGTGCCAGATGGAGGAGCTTCCAAATCGCAGCTTTCACTCTGAGATTGGAGCCAGCGTTTCCTCTCATGCTTGCTGTTTCCCGTTCACTTCACAGAAACACAGTCAGTCAGTTTACTGTGTTGTGTTTAACTAAAGATTTGCTGGAGTTAAACAAACACTTTGTGTGCGTGTTTGTTTGATTCATAAGGTGGAGTCCACGGCATTAAAATGTGGGTTTTTGATGTATTTGGAAAAGAAAATATTTTATTTGCATAAGAACCGTCGTCACATGTTATAAATCGGCATGCAGTCGTTGTTCTTTACAAACCAGCAGTGTGTCATCCCAACATTAGCATTTCATCTTTTCTATTTAGTTTCTTTGTTTATTTAAGTCGCACATCCTCAGCAATCGCTCCCGTTAGAACGGACCTGCACAGACGGTCTTTGAGTTGAAGGGTTTGTCACTGGAGAAATAGCTGAGACAGTCACAGTGAATCCATTTCAGTTATTATTCAGGACGTCTGTGGATGTGGTGCAGAGGGAAAGCATGAAGCATGTGCTGCTGTGTTTGTGCAACAATGACAGACATGAATGAAAGGTATGCAGGGCCTGATATGATCGTATCAGCTGTTTCATTGTGTGTTGTTCTGCAGGAAAAGCTAAAATTCCTTGTTTGAGAATAAAACAGGAAACAAACAACAGAATACAGAGTTTCATGTAAATCAGTCTGTGTGTGAATGTGTGTATTTATATATATTATTGAGGTGATGTAGTGACGATAAAAACAGCGGCGAGACGTATGTAATGTTACACCTCAGCAGCATCTTTGCTCCGACATGAATTTGTGAGGATTCAAGCGTACGTATTGATTGGAGCGTGAGTGATTAGAGCAGTTTATCTACACTTAAAGTGGCAGCACATCGACGTTTCTCTGCACAGGCAAAGCAGAAAGTAAGTGTTGTAATTTACCTCTAATGTGTTTCAGATATCCGGCATTTCTTTAACATCACTGAGAGTGATTTTCAGATAGAATAGACTGAGAAGCAACAAATTGTGTGACATTTGTCATAATGGTGCGGGCAGAGGTGGTTCTCTCTTCTTAAATACATGATTATTACCAGCTCATCCAGAAAAACATCAACTTACAGAAGCACCTCCTCGTGCTCTTTTCAGACTCTGTGAAACGTCACTAACAGGGAAGTACTCCGACATGGACGGGAACCTCCACATGCCTCGCTGCATCGGACTCGCCAGGAGTCAAGAGCCTTCGATGTCCGAGGACTCTGCAGTAAGTGACCAAGTCTGTTCACCACTGACTGCAACCAATAACAGATCATTTCACTGTGAGATATAAGATGTGGGGACTGTGTGATGATGTAAGCCAGGATAGGCAAAGTTAGATGCAGGTCCCACACAAACGTCTACATTCTGAAACATTTAGAGTTTTTGTGTATATAAAACTCAAAGATGATGGTTTTTGTTCAGAGTCTTAGTCGGTTTGAGAGGTGCAGGCATGGGTGGAGAGTGGGCAGACAGGTAAGTATCAAGAGAGGCAAGGATCCAGAAATGAGGCTGACAGTTTGCTGGCGGGCACACGGGGGGAAATTTACTGAACAAGGAAAATCTCTGATAATTGACTGGGAGCATAATTTGAGCCTAAATTGCTTTGACGACTGTAACGTTCTGGCAGAGTGGGTGGATGAGCTGGTCCTTAAATACTGCAGGGTGATGAGGTGGTACAGCACAGGTGTGCCAAACCTGCCCACAGGCATGAACCTGAGCTGCAGAAGGAGAGAGGTAGAGTATGTGTCAGGCAGGGAAGGCTGGGACGGATCAAACGTATGAGACTGTTCAGCTTGATTTGAATCCCATTTTTCACAGTTTATCTGTAGCACTATTCCTTTAATCTTGTCAACGTGTCATTTTATGATGTGTTTCTGTTGGTTGGTGGACTTATGACAGCAATTATGCCATTAAGATGATCTCGCTGAAATTTGTTCTCTCTGAGGGCCACAGGCTTAGTTACCCAGACATGGATTAAGTCTACTCTCAGACTAAGATCTACTCTTAGACTAAAATCTACTCGTAGACTAGAATCTACTCTCAGACTAAGATCTACTCTCAGACTAAGATCTACTCTCAGACTAGAATCTACTCTCAGACTAGAATCTACTCTCAGACTAGAATCTACTCTCAGACTAAGATCTACTCTCAGACTAAGATCTACTCTCAGACTAAGATCTACTCTCAGACTAGAATCTACTCTCAGACTAGAATCTACTCTCAGACTAAGATCTACTCTCAGACTAAGATCTACTCTCAGACTAAGATCTACTCTCATACTAGAATCTACTCTCAGACTAAGATCTACTCTTAGACTAAAATCTACTCTTAGACTAAAATCTACTCTCAGACTTTAGTCTAAGAGTAAATTTTAGTCTGAGAGTAGACTAAAATTTACTCTTAGACTAAAATCTACTCTCAGACTAAAATTTACTCTTAGACTAGAATCTACTCTCAGACTAAAATCTACTCTCAGACTAAGATCTACTCTCAGACTAAAATCTACTCTTAGACTAAAATCTACTCTCAGACTTTAGTCTAAGAGTAAATTTTAGTCTGAGAGTAGACTAAAATCTACTCTTAGACTAAAGTCTACTCTCAGACTAAAATTTACTCTTAGACTAGAATCTACTCTCAGACTAAGATCTACTCTCAGACTAAAATCTACTCTTAGACTAAGATCTACTCTCAGACTAAGATCTACTCTCAGACTAAGATCTACTCTTAGACTAAAAATCTACTCTTAGACTAAGATCTACTCTCAGACTAAGATCTACTCTCAGACTTTAGTCTAAGAGTAGATTTTAGTCTAAGAGTAGACTAAAAATCTACTCTTAGACTAGAATCTACTCTCAGACTAAGATCTACTCTTAGACTAAAATCTACTCTCAGACTTTAGTCTAAGAGTAAATTTTAGTCTGAGAGTAGACTAAAATTTACTCTTAGACTAAAATCTACTCTCAGACTAAAATTTACTCTTAGACTAGAATCTACTCTCAGACTAAAATCTACTCTCAGACTAAAAATCTACTCTTAGACTAAGATCTACTCTCAGACTAAGATCTACTCTCAGACTTTAGTCTAAGAGTAGATTTTAGTCTAAGAGTAGACTAAAAATCTACTCTTAGACTAAAATCTACTCTCAGACTAAGATCTACTCTCAGACTAGAATCTACTCTCAGACTAAGATCTACTCTCAGACTAGAATCTACTCTCAGACTAAGATCTACTCTCAGACTAGAATCTACTCTCAGACTAAGATCTACTCTCGGACTAAGATCTACTCTCAGAGTAGAATCTACTCTCAGACTAAAATCTACTCTCAGACTAAGATCTACTCTCAGACTAGAATCTACTCTCAGACTAAAATCTACTCTCAGACTAAGATCTACTCTCAGACTAGAATCTACTCTCAGACTAGAATCTACTCTCAGACTAAAATTTACTCTTAGACTAGAATCTACTCTCAGACTAAAATCTACTCTCAGACTAAGATCTACTCTCAGACTAAAATCTACTCTTAGACTAAGATCTACTCTCAGACTAAGATCTACTCTCAGACTTTAGTCTAAGAGTAGATTTTAGTCTAAGAGTAGACTAAAAATCTACTCTTAGACAAAAAATCTACTCTTAGACTAAAATCTACTCTCAGACTAAGATCTACTCTCAGACTAAGATCTACTCTCAGACTAAAATCTACTCTCAGACTAGAATCTACTCTTAGACTAAGATCTACTCTCAGACTAAGATCTACTCTCGGACTAAGATCTACTCTCAGACTAAGATCTACTCTCATACTAGAATCTACTCTCAGACTAAGATCTACTCTTAGACTAAAATCTACTCTTAGACTAAAATCTACTCTCAGACTTTAGTCTAAGAGTAAATTTTAGTCTGAGAGTAGACTAAAATTTACTCTTAGACTAAAATCTACTCTCAGACTAAAATTTACTCTTAGACTAGAATCTACTCTCAGACTAAAATCTACTCTCAGACTAAGATCTACTCTCAGACTAAAATCTACTCTTAGACTAAAATCTACTCTCAGACTTTAGTCTAAGAGTAAATTTTAGTCTGAGAGTAGACTAAAATCTACTCTTAGACTAAAATCTACTCTCAGACTAAAATTTACTCTTAGACTAGAATCTACTCTCAGACTAAGATCTACTCTCAGACTAAAATCTACTCTTAGACTAAGATCTACTCTCAGACTAAGATCTACTCTCAGACTAAGATCTACTCTTAGACTAAAAATCTACTCTTAGACTAAGATCTACTCTCAGACTAAGATCTACTCTCAGACTTTAGTCTAAGAGTAGATTTTAGTCTAAGAGTAGACTAAAAATCTACTCTTAGACTAGAATCTACTCTCAGACTAAGATCTACTCTTAGACTAAAATCTACTCTCAGACTTTAGTCTAAGAGTAAATTTTAGTCTGAGAGTAGACTAAAATTTACTCTTAGACTAAAATCTACTCTCAGACTAAAATTTACTCTTAGACTAGAATCTACTCTCAGACTAAAATCTACTCTCAGACTAAGATCTACTCTCAGACTAAAATCTACTCTTAGACTAAAATCTACTCTCAGACTTTAGTCTAAGAGTAAATTTTAGTCTGAGAGTAGACTAAAATCTACTCTTAGACTAAAATCTACTCTCAGACTAAAATTTACTCTTAGACTAGAATCTACTCTCAGACTAAAATCTACTCTCAGACTAAGATCTACTCTCAGACTAAAATCTACTCTTAGACTAAGATCTACTCTCAGACTAAGATCTACTCTCAGACTAAGATCTACTCTCAGACTTTAGTCTAAGAGTAGATTTTAGTCTAAGAGTAGACTAAAAATCTACTCTTAGACTAAAATCTACTCTCAGACTAAGATCTACTCTCAGACTAGAATCTACTCTCAGACTAAGATCTACTCTCAGACTAGAATCTACTCTCAGACTAAGATCTACTCTCAGACTAGAATCTACTCTCAGACTAAGATCTACTCTCGGACTAAGATCTACTCTCAGAGTAGAATCTACTCTCAGACTAAAATCTACTCTCAGACTAAGATCTACTCTCAGACTAGAATCTACTCTCAGACTAAAATCTACTCTCAGACTAAGATCTACTCTCAGACTAGAATCTACTCTCAGACTAGAATCTACTCTCAGACTAAAATTTACTCTTAGACTAGAATCTACTCTCAGACTAAAATCTACTCTCAGACTAAGATCTACTCTCAGACTAAAATCTACTCTTAGACTAAGATCTACTCTCAGACTAATTTCTACTCTCAGACTAATTTCTACTCTCAGACTAAAATCTACTCTTAGACTAAGATCTACTCTCAGACTAAGATCTACTCTCAGACTTTAGTCTAAGAGTAGATTTTAGTCTAAGAGTAGACTAAAAATCTACTCTTAGACAAAAAATCTACTCTTAGACTAAAATCTACTCTCAGACTAAGATCTACTCTCAGACTAAGATCTACTCTCAGACTAAAATCTACTCTCAGACTAGAATCTACTCTTAGACTAAGATCTACTCTCAGACTAAGATCTACTCTCAGACTAAGATCTACTCTCAGACTAAGATCTACTCTCAGACTAGAATCTACTCTTAGACTAAGATCTACTCTTAGACTAAGATCTACTCTCAGACTAAGATCTACTCTCAGACTAGAATCTACTCTTAGACTAAGATCTACTCTCAGACTAGAATCTACTCTCAGACTAGAATCTACTCTTAGAGTAAAATCTACTCTTAGATCTTAGTCTAAGAGTAGATTTTACTCTAAGAGTAGACTAAAATCTACTCTTAGAGTAAAAGTTTCACTTGTCAGACCACTAAAGCTGGACCATAGGTGCATCTACTGAACATCTCAGATGAGTTTGAATCTCAGTGGTCAGGGGTCGAGCTTTATCAAAATGCAGTTGAGAAGAAGGTGAGATAGGCTTTTGAAATTGATACCATAGTTGTATCTACTGGGAGGCTGAAGGGTAGCACTGGTGGAGACCAGTATCTTCCTTTAATTTCCCACTCTTCTGTGAAATGCTTCAAGGACTTCCTCCCGATAATAAACAACAGTGTGCACATGAAGGTTTGTTGCTTAATTGGATTAATAAAACGGGGATTTTAAGTCTTCTGGAAGTTTCCTGTAGTCAAAGGTCAGAGAATTCAGTTTTAGTTCAGTGACTGTAATTCCAGGTCCGGTGGTTCTGTGCACCTTATCTGATGTTCTGAAAGGGAGATTATACCCGAGCCTGTCAGTCACTGGGTGCAGTCGATAAGGCAGGAGAGCAAGACGTTTTCAGCTGCATTCCCTCAGATTCACTCACGGAAAGGCTGATGGACAGTTTTGGAAAGCACTTACATTAAGCAGCAGAAGTAAATCTCATCTTCCTCTCAGCATATTTCCAGAGGATCCTGTGCCCATGGAACGGGCAGAAAGGACAACGTGAAGCGAAGTATGAAGGACTGAATATTTGTTAGCACAAGCAGAGAAAGAAAACAGATGTCTATCAAAATATGAACATGCACACTGTTTACCAGCCAGATTAAGCACGGGGGAGGGTTTTGGTACATTGGCAGGAGGCATGAGCACATTTGATGCCAAGTCCATGTACATATACCTCCCACAGAGATGCACTGTCACACACAAATTAAAGGATACCGGTGTAATCTGCATTGAGGTTTGAAATCAGAGTACTGTTGCCAAATCTTTGATGTGTCTTTCAGGGCTCCAGGTCTTCTTTGGAGGGCTCTCGGCCAGTTGGACAAGTAGATAAGCACATCCTGCTGCTGGTGCATGGAGTGGGGAGTGCAGGTGAGAACTGGGAAACATCAGGGCTTGAGAATCATTTCCAAGTTGTAATAGTGCGTTTCAAATGAAGTCAGAATTATTTTGGAGTTCCCAGGCGGAAACGTTGGAGCAGCTCCACCAACACGAGTTAATAATGTAAAAAGGCGGAAATGAACGTAAACATCAGTAAAACTGTGAAACTTTTAATCTGTACAGTTATTCACATCACAGGCTCTATCCACTAATGTGCTGTTTTATAGTAAGGAAAACACAAAGTATTGTGCTGTATTGATAGTAATGTAGAAATTGCTCTACCTCGCTACCAAGCCAAACAAATCCTGTTTTTCTTTGATTTTCTGATTCGGCTACGATAATGAAGCCAATTTGGGAGCGATGTCACTATGAGTAGCTGAGAAATGAGGTCAGAAATCATCCATATGATGGAGAATGCATATGGTTCACAGTGTGCTTGCAGTAGTAATAGCATCCTTTGCTGCAGCCGGCAAAATGTGGTTCATTGTCAAACATTTCATTTTAATATTTGTGAAGAAGAAAGCCCAGCACAATATCACCTCCTGTACAATAATGTCATTAAAAGGCAGCGGCTTAGTCTGCACCATCTTCATGTTTGTCTTAAAGACTAAAGCACTGAAACACAATCACCTCATGATGGTGAACACAACTCCCTGCACTGGTTTTAGTGGGACAATATTTAAATAACCATTACTTGAAAAGAATGAGGGGAAAAGCAAACCACAGAATCAAAGCAGCTGATGTCAAAGCCGATTCAGCTTTTACACCAATTAAATTACAAGTTGGTGAATTAAAGCCTGACCTGCAGATTGCTGCTTCTCACACTATAAACACAGATGCTGCATCCAGACTCGTGAAATGGTAAACGGACGGTATTTCTATTTTCTCTTTTTTATATTTTTCGTCTTTGCTGAGAACTGAAAGCACTTCCTTACAGCAAGACACACACAAACACTCAGTGCTTTATTTTGTCCACTTTAGCTGCTTTTTACCTGATGCGTGCACACACCCATCACACTCTGATGGTTGCATCAGGAGCAATTTGGGGTTTAGTATCTTGCCAAAAGGCCCAAAGGACACTTTGTCATGTGGGTTCAGGTCGAACCTCCTCATCTTTAAGCAGAACGTAAGGATGCATTTGTAATGGTATTTCTAAATGTATATATTTTATGCAACTATATTGTTAACATAAGATAACATAAGGGCACACTACATACCCTGTGTCATAAGCAATGTTCCCTGTAATGTTTCATGTGTCTGAGCGAACACACAAACTGAGCGATCTCATGGACCACTGTGAGCAACAGCAGATGTGTGCACTGTGGTCACGCCAGGATCCAAGTTACATGTTTATTAAAATAATCAAATTACAGCGTTTATGTTAGACTACTTTTAATTAACTGCTTCAGCCCACTGACAATGAAAATGAAAAACAAATCTTGTTCGTGACCCGTGCAGCATGTTAACACTACTGGAAGGAAAAATAACTTGAACTCCAGTTTTGAAAACACAACTTTATTTATTTATTTATTTTAATAAAGCTCTGACTTATATAATGACCAATGTTGGACAATGAATGATATAGTTACTTCTTAACAAAAGTAACTTATGCAAACAAGTTTTTTGCAGCTGTTTACTTAAAAATGCAGCCAAGGCGTTTTTTTAATAAACATTTCAAACTATTTACAGAACAATCAGCTGTTCTGCATCAAATCTGATGCCACACAAATTATTTGTGTCACTCCAAAAATAATTTCTGTCACTCTGAGATGAAGGAGAACAACAGCCTGATACCTGCAGGCCTGACAGCAGCAAATGTGTCACTGCTGTAACACCTGTAACATTCAGCAGTCGCCTCATTGACACACACAACAACACTATTGACTACACTACACACTAACTACACACTAACTACACAAGATTTGTGCTGAACGTCGCAAATCTCTCACATCTCAAACATGCCGTCACTCCTAAAACTTCCCCTCCCTAAACAACTAGATGCCATGTTGCCACATCATTTTTTGATTGGTCGACATGGTACATTTTTCGACCAATAGGAAAGGCTGGGGTTTATTGGTGTTATTTTTGCTCTCAGGCTTTCGAGCGTTTTCTTTATAAAACGCAGTTTTTCCCATTTCTTCCCGCAGTAAATATAAACAACGACAGTATTCAGGAAGAAAAACAAACATTGCAGATATTTTATTATAACTCTGGTTTTACGATCAACACAATTTAAAAACTGGTATAAAGTCCACACTTTGTCTGTCAGTTGTTCCGTCTGTCCTGCTCACATCTCCAATGGTTGTACACGCTGTCATTAACGTGGCTTAACTCCACATCAGCCGCTTTGCTAAAACACCGGTGCGTATATACGAATGTGAATCGCATCATTGGCTGGACTTTGGGATAAGGTGGCATCGTTCTGATCCCATACGGGAGCAGCCAGTCACTGACTCACACTGCAGAACAGAATCGTTAAAGTTTTCATTTTAATCTCAATTCAGGTTAGATTTTTTTTTTTTTTTTTTTTTTTTGTGCGCAGAGACGTGCCAGCAGTGCACAATTGCGCACGCGCGCAGCTTAGAGGGAACATTGGTCATAAATACAACTTGAAAATTCTGTGAATTAAGTTCATATTTTTACCCCTCAGTACAGAAGAGGATGAGGGCCACTGGAAAAAAAGTGGGCACGTCTTTTTTTTTTTTCTTTTCTTGAATATCTCAGTTTTTTTTCCAGTGGCCCTAATCCTCTTCCGTACCTCAGCCATAAAAGGCTGATGGGATATTGTTGTCACCCCACTGTGGGGGGTGGGGCGGCTCAGCAGCATGAACATCTAAGTTTGTGAATAACTGGAAACGAGGCAACGTAGGAGCTTCAAATTGATGCCATTGGTGTTCAGATCTTCGTGACTTTGAGGGTTCTGACAATCTTGTGAATGGCTGCTAGAGGGCAGCTTCTAGTGTTTTTAGTGGTGTAGAGCCCTCAAACTCCGTCGATGTCCATGCATTAGTAAGCTACTGAAAAACATGGTGACTGCATTGATGCATTGTTTCAATTAATGGCAGCAATGCAGCAAGAACTTAACTTGCAGCAGTTAGTTAGGTTATCCTGGTGTTAATAACGGGCTGTGACATACATGTGGCAACATTTCCACATATGATGAACTTTGATTTCTTAAGGATAGTTGGGTCAAATGTTTTTATAGATGTTCATGTTTCCTGCAGCCTAAAATGTAACGCGTTGTTATCTGTGACCATTGTCAGATTTTGCACAAAGCAGTTCTCAGTTTCTGAGGAGGCTTTTTAGTGCTGCGTAGCATTATAAAGGTCTTTGAGTGCTCAGGTCCATTTACCAGTAAACATAAATGAAGGCCTGTAGCGCTGTGTGGTGCCGCTCAGTGCAACAAGCTGGTGGCTGATGCTGCTGCGCTGCACACACAGTGATGAGGGGTGGAAACCTGCAGACAGTTTTGCTAACACCCTTCACTGCTCCTCTTCTCTCACTGAGTGTGACTTGGGGCGCTGACAGAGAAGGCAGTTGTCACCTACCTTGTTTGCACATCTTTTGGGGAACAAGGGTTCTGTAGTCGAGGGGTGTGACTCCCAAATTGGACTCAATTTAGAGAGAAATGTTTTTCACACAACACAAACCTGTGTGCACCTTAGTTTCATCACACTGTGAATAATCCACTAAGTGTGTGTGTGTGTTTTAAACACGTCTTCCTTCAGCTAACTCATGCTAAAAAATAAAAAGTTGAGACGTTTAGGTGTGAAGAGTTTCTGCTGCCCGGTGCTGTTCCTCCTGCGGACATGTTGATGGGGCTGTTGCACTGGGAATCTGTCTCAGGCAGACACGCTGGCCTCACTTCATGGTTTCTCCAAGCATAACTCATTAAAATCCTCCTCTGAAATTATCTTTCTTCTGCAGTATCACTGGATGGCTGTATTAAAGTCTCCTCCATGTGTTTGTGTGATTAGTTTTCGTTTGTCAGCAGAAGAGCTGCTTTATTAAAGCAGACCCAACATTACTCCTTTACATATTTTTTCTTATATAGAGCGCCACAGTAGTATCATGGTAATAGTTTCCAATATTGAGGTTAGCGTATGTTTAAGCTGTGCGCCTGAGATGACCATATTAGGAATGTCCCCTCTCTGTGACATCATACAGAGCTGAAAGTAGAAAAAATGTCTCTGAGTGTTTAGATTGTGGATAACCTGACCTCGTTACTTGAAACCAAGGCCATGTTCGATATCAACGTTCACCTTGGGAAAGTATAAATATGTCTTTGAGAAACAAAGACGAGGCTCCCTTGAAATGCTCAGCAGAAGCAAACAAGAATAAAAATGTTTCCGTCTGGATTTGAAAATTGGTTTTCGAGACATTCCTGAAACTATCCTGTTTTTTATGCTGCATTATGTGAAAGCTGCTTCCCCATACTTTGGTTTTGCCCTTGGCACCACAGGCAGTCCACTCCCCATCGATCCAAGCGTCTCGCTCTAACATCAGCAACGGGCCATCTTAGCATCTTTAAGTAAAGACTGATATTTTTTCCCTTGTTTTCGATTTCTTCTTTCTTTTTTCATTTGTTTCTGTACAGCCAGATCCAAGCAAGGTGCTCTATCCTTACTTTATACTGGGTTTCTAGGTTCATACAATATTACTGACCCCAACCATCCTGTGGCAGAACCAGCATCTGCAGGCTGGTGCAGTCATGTGCTTCCATCACAGGATGGTGAACACACAAACATCGGGCTATAGACGTGACGTTGGCAGGTTATTAGAGATCACATAGCTGGAGACTTTCTAAACATCTCGCACACCTTGAAAGTTCCTGAACTTCACAAACAAGGACAGTCTTAAACCACTTGGGCGGTCCCTTTGTAAGCAGAACCTTTGGATTATTTGACTTTGTCACAGGGGAACAGTTTGCCTCACGCACTCGACCCTCTGAAGACTTTAATCGCTAACTTTTCGACCCGTTTCTAATGCACTGGCAGAAGAGGTGTGTGAGGGTGACACGGGGCTCTTTTATCACCGTTTGTTCAGGTCCAGAGATCACAGACGAGCTGGTGAAGGTGCTGCGTAAGCGCCTGGATGAAACCACCTTGGACATCATCACTGTCATGCTTGTCAGGAACTGCAAGCTGACGCCAGCTGATGTGGAGGTACGTTGTTATGATTTTCACTTTTTAGGGGAAACTTGCTTCTGTAGTTCTGTGTGCATGGACTTGTGTAGTGAAATGAGTAAACTGTGTCCTGCGTCTGGTTGTATCCACCCTGGGGAAAGCAGAAAGCACTTGTTTGCACTCAGACTACTGAAAATTGCTTCAGATAAAAGCCTTCACCAAATGTTGTCTGGTCAGTTCATCCAGCCGTCAGGATCTCCAGCCACTGAGGTGATGACCTTCAGCCTCCCCCAGTACTGTCTGCCCTGGCTGTCCGCTGTGGCTCACTACCTCAAACAGAACCTCCTCATCTTCCTGCACGTGCCCAAGTACACGGACATGAACACAGCACATCACTTCAAGGTACAATCTAACATTTCCCCTCATGTGTTCAGTTTAATATGAGTCTTTAGATCATTAATAATACCTGGAATCCGCATGTTGTTAGTCAGGTGAGCAGAAAGAAATCACATTTGTTTATAAAGAAAGGATGAAACACGTTTGCGTGAGGCCTGTTCGAACCACCTGATTCCAAAGGTTTTCAACCACAGTGACACTCTGCGATAAAACGCCAGCCTGTGGTGGAGAGTAATTACAAAAGACCTTTAATGATGGCTGCCTGTCATTACATGTCTGTGTGACGGTGAACCAGTATGCACAAAAACAGAACATCCTTTAAGTGGAGTTGAGCCTTCATTAAAACACGAGTCCTCTGACGCGTCAAAGTGTCGGCTGTGCAAGTGATCGTCTTTGTAGTTGTGGCTCTTGGCAGTTCTGTCACTTTCAATAACTGTTTACACCCCAAATGAAAGGCTGAGTTCAGGGATCACTGCGACATTGTTACAATAAAGTCTGATGGCGTGAAAAAAGCAGCAGCAGTCAGATCAGGAAGCTCGTTGTTACTTTATCTCTGCTTATTGGTTCTTTAGGCTTATTGAACATTCGGACTCATTACAGTGTTTTCTTTACTAATAATTATAGACTGTATGTAAAATAGATTATGTTAATATTTGGTATTAAGTTACAGATGAATAAACTACTTGAATGCTCGTTAGTCCAGTTCCCCCCACAGCAAACAGTGTTAGTTCTCAGATAATTAAAAGGGACCCCAACACATTGCTGTGGATGTGCAGGTTAAAGACAGTTCACAGGAATTTGGAGGCAACACAGAAAACTTGAAGTAACTGTCAGGAACTAAAGTCAGGTTTGAAATTGTGGAAATTGCCTGAAAAGCTCTGCAGTTTATCCCTGTGGGCCTCGAGGAGGCTGTGACACATGGACTATAGACATGAAGAATAGGAAGAGACCACCAGGGCTGCTGGATTATGGCAAAAATGATAATCATGATTATTTTCACTGAGATCTCGATTATTTGACGATATTTATTTAACAATAACAATGTGTTGAATAATGACTTTAAAAAATAATATAAAATAGTGCAAATACTGATAACAATGCAAATGTTTGCAATATAAGAAATAAATGAAAAATGTAAACATCTATGTTTAGTGAACTTTGCAGTGTTGCTCTGTGGTGCAGCTACGACACTGTAGCAAAGTTTACACACTGTGTCTACTTGATCCACGTCTGACTGAACCCATAATGTTTCCACACCACTCAAGTTTTTTTACCTCTCTTCAACCAACAGCAGTCACTCTCCTCTCCAAATAACTTCTGCTGAGCTTTCCGAGCTTCCCTCGGTCCTCTTAATCAGCGGTCCCCAACCCCCGGGCCTCGGACCGGTACCGGTCCGTGAGTCGTTTGGTACCGGGCCGCGAGAGTTGAGGCTCAGGTGTGAAATGTATAGTTTTCAGGGTTTTTAACGGTTTTCAGTGTTATTTTGTTTTCGTTTTTATCGTTTACTCAGTTTTCCTGGGTCTTTTCACGTGTGTTATGAATAAATCTTCTTTTTTCGGTACCGGTACTAGTTTTATTTTGTTGTATTTATCCGCGACACCTTAACGGCCGGTCCGTGAAAATATTGTCGGCCATAAACCGGTCCGTGGACCAAAAAAGGTTGGAGACCGCTGCTCTTAATTGTTGTGACGCGTGTTTGAAATGCAGAGAGGTGCGCTCGATTCGCCACACGGAGCAGCGCGAGAGTAAAGCACGAGGGAGGGGCTAATAATCGGCTCAGTCATTTTTAATGATCGTTGAAAGAACAGATCGTAATCGAGATTAAAATTCGATTAATTGAGCAGCTCTAGGGACCACAAGACATTCTAGTGAAAGAAAATAAATAAAAGGGGAATGTAAATATCTCCTAGCAAGTCTACTAAGATTGTTCTGTTTGAATAGATTAGCCTTTATTTTAAATCCCACTGAGATTAAAAATGTATTTCATAACAGACACGTGTCCAAGGAAGCAGCTACACAGGCTCACAACACATAAAGATACACGAGTGATAAACAAGTGTCCACTGGTCCACTACACCAGCTACACCAGTAAGAATAAGAAGCAGGCACTGTTACTGGTTACCTGAACACCTGATCAGTGTAACCCAGCTTCCTGTAGTGTGCACCTGTTCAGCTCTTATCTCCACACTGTGTGTTTAATTTACAGGGTTTGTTTTTAAGAAAAGAGAAAGGTCAGCAGGATGTGGTTACTCACTCAGCAGCTCTCTGATCACCGTGAGGTCGTTTCTGACAGTTTAACATAATCCAAGAAACTACTGCTGCTTGATTAAACACCTGAGTAAACAGTCGGACTTTTTTGTGTCCTCCAAATACTTTGAACGATTTGTTGACTTGTAAAGAACAAGTCCGTGCTCCCTGCAAACCGAGGAGCGCCCGCCTGCATCGATAGACGACAGGTTGACTACAAACAGCACTGTTTAAAGTGACCGGGATTAAAAATGAATAAATCCTAGATATGGGAGGCTCTGCACAACCGAGGCAGACACTAAAATCATTTTGACAAGTCTCATTGTGGTGTATGAAATAAGTGCTGACTTGTGTGGTTTGAGCTTCCAGGGACTGATTCGCTCTCCTGTTCTGTCTGCAGCACTACTTTCATTTGAGCAGTGACATGGCTGACGGTGATATCTACCTCTACAATAAGCCCGGAGGCCAGGGGACAGGAGGCAAAGGTAATCACATCCTCCCAGCACGCCAGCGCCACCAGGCCTCGGTTACTGTGTGTTTGGGGGGGATGGTAATCTTACTAAGACAGCACAGTAACCTCAGACCTGTCACCTGTGAATGCCGATAGCCTGACCGTATCCAGGTGGACTGCACTACTGTGTTCAGGAAAATCCAGCTTTGACACATGAGCAGAGCCGGCGGTGTAGCTTATTGAGGCTGTTTGCCACTCAGCCTGTCGCTCTGAGAGTGATGCAGGAGTCTGCATGTAGCTTATTGCTGCTGTGGTGCTGGTTGTACCTGCTGGAAACCCTGTAAGTACCTGGAGTCTGTATACTCACTGAGCACCGCTGATGTAGCCAAAATCCGTCTGGGACTAAGTCTCAGCGCCTGGCAGCCATCTTGGCAACACCAAAAGGATGTCAGGTGATGTGAGACCGAGCGCCTGAACAAAAGAGCAAGAGGAGAAGACTCAGTTTCATTTGTCACGGAGACAAATATTCAAACACAAGAAATGTTGCAGCTTTGCCTCAAAATAAGGTTTAAAAACTTTTATTCTCTGGAAATTCTTCCCACTTACTGGTTCCCAGATCAGACAACATTATGGCCCCATTAATGCTCAGACATTCTCCCAGCTGAGAGCTGAAACCACCTGTGGGCCGAGACGTTTCTCAGTCCAACAGTTTTTAACAGATCTTTAGTGCAGCGCCGTCACCTTTGGCGTCACATGACACGTCTCTGTCCTCGTACGGGTTTTGGTGGAACCTGTGACACAAAGGTTAGAGCTGGTTTCGTCTAAGGTCAAAAAGGTTTTGTGTCTAACTGAAGGTGCAACCTTTTCTTCTGATTGGCTGACCCTCAAAACAAGAAGCTTTGAACTGCAGGTGGGCGTGTACACAGCTTCCTACCTCAGATGACTGCATGTTGCATGTTGCATGTTGCATGTTTGCACTTGTGGACGCTCAGAGTAGAAAAATCAGTATGTGAAGCCTGAGCTTTGGCTCACAGGGTGACCGTTCAATCCTCTGTCCTCATTATTTGAAACCTTTTGCCTTAAGTGGGTCCACTGTCGACCACATATATGTGAGAGGAAGCAGAAAACGGATCCATTTTCATAAACTGCTTTACAGCACTGACAACTTCTCCTTGTTTACTCTGAACAAATAATGACTTGGAAACTTTGCCTCAGCTTTTGGCTGCGTTTCCTTTGTTAAGCTGCAGATGTGGAGTCAGTGTGATATCATCAAATTTGCTGACATTCTCTGTTTTTGTCCTATTTTTAACTCCCACATTAAATTCAGGAGACATTTCCCTGTCTGCATAACAGAGACCATCACAGTCTTCCTCTGCTGCACACTCTTCATTCTGTGATGAGAATCAGCACATTTGTTTTCCTGAGGCGGCTCTCTTTTCCTCCTCCTTAACGTGCACCTGAAACTTGTGTTTGTGTGTGCACGTGCGTGTGTGTGCACGTGTGTGTGTGTGCACGTGTGCCTGCGCGTGCATTAAGCTGGGAGCCTAACTTGCTCTTTAACCAGCGGTGACCTGCCTGTTGCAGCAAAGCTCCTCAGCTGTCCTGTTCATTATGTGGATTGTTGTGAGCTGCACAAACAAGTGCTATTTACCAGCCGCCTGCCTTGAGCTAGCAGCTTGTACTGTGTGGTTTCTGCACTCATGAATGTAATTTCACACTTGTGTAGAAATTGCTTTGCTTCATGTCAACGGTGCCTCATTTAGCTGTGCTCCTTTATTCAAATCGAGCTGAAGTTCTGCAAAGTTTTTCCACTTCCTTCATGCTTTCTCCTGCAGAACTGATCAGTTTCATTTCATATTGCAATACTTTCTTGTTTATCAATATGCTAATGTCATCTACTGGCATTTGAAGCCAGGGAGTGCTGCTGCTTTGTAACTGAAAGGTTAGCTAGTTCACTGCGAGAAAGCGAATACTCTGCTATCCTTCAGCAGCTAATTATCAATGTAAATGATGAGTTTACTGAATTGAAGCGCTTATTTATAATTACAGTTTCTGTGACTCGTTCCCTGGCATTGTCAATACAACTCAACGCTTGGCTGTTAATTACAGTGCTTCATTTTCATTTGTAGGATCATTGTGCAGCCCAGAGTGGACGTCCTGTGTTAACCAATAACAAAGATATTGTATATAATCAGATATAATAAAAAAGCAAACGCACATCAAATGAAATTTACTTGTATTTTTAACCTCTGGCAGCCACTGAGCAGGAAGGGTGCTTCATTTGCTTTGGGCACTTTGGTTTTAAACATCTCAGACTTCACTAATAACGAGCACAGACAGTGCTGGCTGGGCATTTTCACTGCAGGCAGCAGACTCCTCACAGGTGATGATCCTAGTATGAAGACAGGTTGATATGAACCAGGAGTTGGTGTTTGCTGTCTGCACGAGGACTTTTGTGGCCTGATGTATTAGCTGTGATGGAAGTGGCCCAGAGGTGGGCAAGGAGACGGCCTGGAAGGGGAAAGTGGCCAAATTTACATCAGGTGTAGTTTTTGGTTTTGTAGAGTTCTGCACCAAATATTGGATCAGTATCAAACCTCCTTCTTCTCCTGGTATATCAGCTTCTTTAAAAATAAAAGATTTATTTGTTTTGTTTTGGTACCAAGTAAGTTTCTATGAACATCTTCAGACAGCGCTGCTGCAGTGCAGTGGGAGCTCTGGCCTCCTCGAGTCTCGTTCAAACTGACCTCTGCGCGCCTGTCGAATCTAAACATCAAGGCTGATGTGAAGAGTTTGTCCCTCGCTCCTACATTCATTCCACTTGTCGTCTAACTGCTTTTTAATTGCTATGCAGGAAAGCTCTGACTGAATCTCATTAGTCTTAGCAGCTGTGGAACGAGGTCCTCCAGTTATATGATGATACCCAACCCCCCACTCAATGAAATAACTCCCCGACTGTCAGACAGCTCAAAACGTTGCAAAGTGAGAGATACCCTGCCTCTCACCTGTGTTGCCTGACTGCTAATTAATGAAATCTTCTCTGATGACTCTTTGCTGCTCAGTCGTTTATCGTCTGAATCCCAACTGACTGGATTAGGATCGGCTTCCAAACTGTGAGGTAACAGCTCCTGTTGTAGCTTCAGACTTTATTTGCACTTAAATGTCATGGACCTTATCAACATTTCTAATAGATAACATCCTCATAATGCGCTTATTAGCACACATTAGCTGTTAATAATATGCAAATGTGGCATCAGATATCACACAAGGGTTTATTACATGTTATAGACCCATTAAGACTCTTTAATAGTGACGATACTTTATTATTTATTTATTGTGTTTAACAACTAGCTCTGCCTTATGCTGCTTCTAAATCAACAATAATACCTTATTAAGAAGTCCTGTTAACATATAAATGATGTCAGCGAGCATCTTATAAAGACCTTTTTAATATAAGATAAGAGTGTTATTAATTTTTATTGTTCCCAGAATCAGAAGTAAAGCTTCATGTAGACCTCTGTGGGAAATCAGGGAATAAACCTACTAACTTCCATTCAGGTAATCTTGGTTTGCATCGACCTGATTGGTGGTTACATTTCCCAGGAAGTGCACGTCAGGTTACGTAGGAGGTTGCAGCGTAGGGTTAAATAGGTTTTGGTTGGGGTGTAATTGACGACGTGGATTTGACGCAGCAGTAAAACTCACGAGTTCTTTGAAACCAGCTGCCTGCTCACCTGCTCAGTTACAAACAAACTGAAAAGCTTCACACAGGCTTCACAGGTGCTGTTGCTTTGTTTGATTTCACCTCTCAGTGCAGTGAAAGCCTTTTTTTTCAATATATTTTTATTGATTTTATAATTGAGCAGCATACAACAATCACCTTCAAAAGAACACAATAGAAGGTGGACGGCAAGTCAACAAGGTGGTGATACAGCACACATAAGAGTTAAGACAGAGTGTATTTCACTTACGTTTATCCATCAGGCTAATGACCGGTTGCCAAATCTTATAAAACACTCTCTCTCGGTTAGACAAGGTAAACCTGATTTTCTCCAGGTGGAGTACATTTCCAAATTCTCTCAACCACATTTTGAAGGTAGGAGGTTTATCAGACTTCCAGCTTTCCAGCCACAAGTGTGGTCGTTGACACAACCTGCGTCTCTGTCTCGTCCCTTGCCCATCCCGGTTCAGACACCCAAACAATGCTGCAAAGGGGAACATGGGACCTCCCTGCCAATGGCTGTGGTCAGAAAATCAAACAGATGATTCCAAAAAAGCTGAGATAAAGTTCCTCGACCACTTGAACACTTCACACAGAGGGCTTTTTTCCACTTTAGTGGGAGAAAAATGCAACCTATACACAACCTTAAATTGGATCAGATGTCTAGCATTTATAGAACTACAATATATATTCTTACTGCACTCTTGCCAAACATCATCAGTAACATCCACCCTGCCACTGCTCCCTAAAAGTATCAGATGAAGGACTGTATGTATCCAGTAAGGCCCTGTAAAGGCGAGACACAGCACCTGTAGCTCAACTACACAGCTTCTTATGCTTTTTCATATGTGTTCAACACACTGAGTTTACCTGTAATGAAATGTAAATGAAGTTCAAATGTCTGTGCGAGGTCACACTGAACAGGGCTTTAAACATACATTAGATAAAACTTATTCATATATATATTTAAACTGCAGTTTAAACAGGTGCTTTAAAAACTAAACTATTCCCACAGATGACTCTGTTGGTTGCCTCCAAGAGAAGCTCTTGGATTTTCTCAAATCCACACAATTCCCACTCCCGAGTGTCGTGCCTGAGTGCCTCTCCTTTGCTCGTGTCTTTGTCAGTCCTCTTAAGTGCTTAAAAAGACGGCAGCTGGACTTCAGTAGGTTTGTGAAAAGCTTCTGCCTCTCATCCAACAGGCTTATTCAGTTCCACTGTCAGCTATGAACACCTACAATGCAGCCTCCAGATCCTCTTTAAACCCCACGCTCACTCCTGGCCTGAGCTGACCTCGACAGCTCACATGAGGGTGGAAATGGGGTGATGTCTTCACACTTTGACCCCAGTGATGCTCGTCTTCTATCACACCGTGGCTCATGTGTATATTATTAACAGTAGGTGTACGAACATCCGGACCCCTTACACGGGGTGCAGGATCTATTCCTGTGACTTGGTAACAGTTTTGGATGAGAAGCATCTTCATGAACCTAAAAACATGTAGCTCCCCTCTTTTTAAGCACCCAGGAGACTGTGTTGCTCCCAGCATCAGGACTAAGCAACAATAGTTAATAGCTTAGAAATGCAGTAACCAGCACAAACTTCACATAAACACAACAAAGCAACGACAGAACGTTTGAGTTTTATTGGTAATGACATAAGCTATGGTTAGACAGCTAGCTGCGTTGTTGGGCATTAAACAACATGGCAGGCTCATCTGGTTTGGTGGATCAAATCGGACTCACAACCCTCTTTCTTTAAGCTAATGTTGGCTAATGCTAGTGTGCCTACAAACACAGCAAAACTGTGTCATGAAGCCAGATACGGCCAACAAGGTTGGATGAGTCCCTGGGCTGATCTGGACATGTATAAATGAGTTTATCACCCAAACATCACCAGACAGTCAAGTTGCAGCTAGCTGGCTAATCACGTTTTGCTTGCAAATATTACTGCAAGCAAAATCCCACCAGTGGGTCGGCTTCACTAGTGTGGTGCCCAACAACTGCCCCCCCCCTCTTGGAGTTTCCTGCTGTTAAATTGGATAAAAATAAAATGTTATTGGTTTTGCATCCCTAATACTCTCTGTTCTCTGGGTCTGTTTAATGTTGACCCAGGTACCATGTTGGAGCTGGTTCAGCATCTCTTCCCACCTTCTCAGTTTAAAGGTACCTGCCTGTTTTACTCCTGCTGGTTGTGTCGACTGAAGCCTGCGCTGCTGCTGCTGCTCGTGGCCTTTTGTTTATTTTCTTTGTAGTGCCCTAACACTGTGTTCGGCCTTTGTTAGGCTTCCATCAGCATATACATCGTTGTTGTTGTTGTTGTTATTGTTATTATTGTTATTATTATTGTTAGCTGCATCCATCTTTTAGTTGGCTTAAGATTTGGCATGGACTTGCAGGGTGCATGAAATGCGATGTTCCCAGGGTCTCTTAGTAAGAGTTCAACACAACCACAATGAAATGCACCTGAAATATAAGAACATGCACTTTAAGTATGACACTGTGTAAAATGTAAACAGAAATGAAACGAGTTGCAAATTTCATAAACCATTTTTTTTCCACAACAGAACAAAAAAAACATTTTAAAATGTTGAGAAATGAAAACGTTGTAATAGGGTCGTGCTCATTAAGCTTCCCAGCTTTTTTAAAACTGTTAGTCAGTCAGGACTGTTTGAGTTAAATACATGTTCCTGTAAATGTCTGTGAACTGAGGACGCTGGTTGCTGGATTTTTGTGGGAGGAATGTCGACCTATTCTTGTCTGACGGAGGATTCTAGATGCTCAACAGTCCGGTGTTTCTGTCGTCCTTCTCATTTAATTTCACTGCAGGCCAGTTCAGACTTTTGTATTATGAAGCTATGCTACTATATGATAGAGGCAGTGTGGGGTTTAACATTATCATCCTGTCCTTCCCTGAACAAGTGTCATATGTAAGGGAGCGTACGCTGCTCTAAACACGGTATATAGCTGTGCCCTTTAATGGTGCCTGATCCCCGGGCACTGATGCAGCACCAGCAGCAGGCTTTCATCTGAGCGCAGCACGCCCAGAGGTCTTTCTCCTCTGTAGCCAGAGGATCGAGTGTGCATGTTGCACATAAAGAATTTCAAATTTGGATGTGTTTGACCACACAGCATTTTTCCACTTGGCCTCAGTCTATCTTTTGGATCAGCTTTCTGCCTCGTGTTCATTATTGCACGATACAGCCCATTTTTATTTTTTTGAAATACATTATTGTAAATTTGTTGCACAGCGTTTTGCAGTTTCTTTGCACGCTGGTGAACTTCTGCTGATAAATTAGAAGAAAACAAATTCAGTTTAAATATGTTTTCCGTGTTCTACTGGGAATGAAATCTGTGTTTATGGGATTTCAAATCATTAAATTACTTTTGTCTCGTCCTGGGGAGCATTTTATGATTTTGTTTTTATTCGTTGTGTCAAGCTCACCGACCAGTGTCAGTGTTGACATGCTGTGCAGAGGACGGCCATGTGCCTCTGTGTCTGCCCGTTAGACACACAGGCCTCATTTCCCAGCTCGATCGTTCCTTCACCATCACGAAGAGCCAGTTACAGGAAGCTTATATCAGTAACTGGCTAATGCAGCATGCTCGGCTGCGTGCACATTGCAATAAATAGTCAAATATGAGATGCAGATTCACTTTGATAAGTAGTAAAATTTACAATTTAAATTGTTTAAAAAATAAAATCATCTCGCCCACGGGGATTTTCCTATTTCTCTGAGCAGGGTCCAGTACCTCCCAGTACAAAACAGAGTGGGCACAGGTGGCAGCAGACATGTTATTAAATAAGGTGGAGGTGGAGGGTGGAGGTAGGGCTGCAGAGTAGCTTGCAGTTTAAAGGAGCTTAGTTGGAGATTCGCAGCGACAGCTCGGCTGGTACCGTTACTGCTGCGCGAGGGTTTCAGTCGTCGCCGTCTTAGTTTAGTAGCGTGAGCTTTGTCGTCGTCTTTGTTGACGTTGAGCCTCGTGTTGTGCTCAGTGAGATGTGATTAAAATCATGTCTGTATTGGTGGATCAGGCGAGCCGTAGCGTCCAACATAGGCCACTAACACTGAAACACGCTCGCAGACAAAAACGGGCCAATACTTGAATAACCTGCTTCATCTAATAACACATGTGAGTTTGTTTTCTTCTCACTGCCTTGTAATAATTACTGCTACATGTTTTCATTTACTAAACACCATGGTAGAAAGATGCAGCCGCGCATGCCCTCACTCATCGTTCCTTAAGCTTCACAGTGTTTCTCAGGGAGCGTCAGCTTGTGTGAGTTCAGCTCACTCTGTCCCAGCACTGATGGATGTATAACGTACACATACGTGGTGGTTATGTAGCTGTGTGTTAGCTCAGGAGCTTTCTTTGATAACTAGCATAACATCCAGGATCTCAGACATGTGGTGGCAGCTATACTTCTGATGAAGCTTGTGCACAACTGTGATGCGTCAGGAAGTTTGAGACGATCGATAACGAGGCCTGAAAACCTCAAAGTTGCTGGGAGATTTCAAATAAACATGAAATGAGGAGACTGTATGAAATGAAAACTAATGAGCGACCCAGACTTTGGTGATTTGAAGTTGGTCGTTTGAACACGTTCCCTGCTCTTTCAGGTATCGCCTGCATCGCCCTCTCCTTTGTCGATGCCCACGGTCGGCCCCTTCAAGCTCCGGCTCAGGACGGCGCCGCCCTGCAGAAGTCCGAGAACTGCTCCGTCCCCCTGCACCCGGATCACTTTAATGAGCTGACCGCTGTCGTCAAAGTGGAGTCCATCATTAGCGGCTCAGGTAATTAAAAAGAATCGCAGCCATTTGTAAATGTCGTCTCGGTGTTTCAGTCACAGCAGAACAAAGGAAACAAGTGTTTATCAGAAGGAAAGGATTTTAATAAAAATATTAGCAGCAATGTTGATGACAGGTCAACACGATTCGTGCAGCAGGAACAGCTGTGAGTGGTGTTTGGTGCTGGGTGGGTCCATAAATAAGCTTTATTGAAGAGATGCTGGAAACAAGAATTCATCAACACAACAGTGCAGGTTTGGCCTCTGAGGAAGACGAACTGATTTAAATGAAAATGGAAAAAATGCCTGCTTGTGTTCCTCAGGAATGAATTTTATTGCTCCTATAAAAGCTTAAATCGACCACAGAGTGAAAAGCCCCGAGGAGAGAGCAAAAAGAAATGTATAAATATTCAGTTACTTTGCTCCTTTTTGAAACTTTCAGTGATGTAAATTATCTGTTGAATGTAACCTGCAGCCGCGCATGTACCTGACGACTCACAAGCTACAGACTTGCAGCCTGTAAACAGCTGATGCAGCCTGTAAACAGCTGATGCAGCCTGTAAACAGCTGATGCAACCTGTAAACAGCCGGTGCAGCCTGTAAACAGCCGGTGCAGCCTGTAAACGGCTGGTGCAGCCTGTAAACGGCTGGTGCAGCTGGTGCAGCCTGTAAACGGCTGGTGCAGCCTGTAAACAGCTGATGCAACCTGTAAACAGCCGGTGCAGCCTGTAAACAGCCGGTGCAGCCTGTAAACGGCTGGTGCAGCCTGTAAACGGCTGGTGCAGCTGGTGCAGCCTGTAAACGGCTGGTGCAGCCTGTAAACTGCTGGTGCGGCTGGTGCAGCTGGTGCAGCTGGTGCAGCCTGTAAACAGGTGGTGCAGCCTGTAAACATCTGATGCAGCCTGTAAACAGCTGATGCAGCCTGTAAACAGCTGATGCAGCCTGTAAACGGCTGGTGCAGCTGGTGCAGCCTGTAAACGGCTGGTGCAGCTGGTGCAGCCTGTAAACGGCTGGTGCGGCTGGTGCAGCTGGTGCAGCCTGTAAACAGCTGGTGCAGCCTGTAAACAGCTGGTGCAGCCTGTAAACAGCTGGTGCAGCCTGTAAACATCTGGTGCAGCCTGTAAACAGCTGGTGCAGCCTGTAAACAGCTGGTGCAGCCTGTAAACAGCTGGTGCAGCCTGTAAACAGCTGGTGCAGCTGTCACTGTCATAGCTGCACTTTTATTTTTGATTTGCTGCAGTTCTAAAATTCTCCATATTGTGAAGCTGCCTTCCTGGTGAACCTGAACTCTCTTTGCAGAAGCTGTCCACACACACTGACTCGTGATCACAGGCCTTTGTATTTCTACACTTTAATAAGCATCTGTTATCTGAGCTTTGCTGATATTTAATTGAACACCCAGCAGCCAATCAGAGCTGCAGACTGTAAACAAATTTGTATGTCAGGTGAAGTTTGATATTGACAGGGAGCCACTTTGATGTGCAGGATGTAGACTGGAGGCCTCTTTCAGGGTTTTGGTGGCCTTGTCCGTCTGACGTTATTAAAGGAGGTAATGAGAGGTTTGTAGCAGAACTCTCTTAAAGGTGTGCTGAGTTCATGTTGATGCAGCTTGAGACAGAAGATGTGGCTCTGCGTGATCTTTCTCTTCATCTGCTCCAGAGCATATTTTAATATTAGGTAGCAATGAGATCCAGATGTCCAAGCCCAAACTGAGGTAATGACCTGGTCTCCAGATGTTTTCATAGTCTGCGTAGATTAAGCACGACTTGAATCTAGCATGTGAAAATCAGTGCAGCTCACTTCTACAAAGCCAAACGAATGTTTCCAGCAGAGACGGGGCTCATTGGTTTTCACATTATTCTTCACCCTCTTGAGAATCGTTTCACTGCTGGATTTGTTTATGTAACAAGGTTACAGCACGTCCCAGGAGGCATTTCATTGTGTAAACGCCACTCACTTTAAAATGGATTAATTGCAAACATAAACACCAAACTGTGCTGGGGTTAACAGTCCAGCCGTTAAATTTAGTGTCCAAACATGAAATGCCCCTAAATCGGAACAAGTAAATCTCCCGGTTAATGAATACGACTCTATTACGGAGCCACTTCTGTTCCTGGAAGCTAAATTTGTCAATGTGACACTGCAGCACGCGGCCATAAATCAAAACGAAATCTCATATTTGGGGCTTGTTATTATATAAAGTGTTAGTCACACTCTGTTGTTGGGATTGGTGAAATATGGAGGAAATAATAACCAAGCTGTTTGGTTTTAGGCATTAAAAATAGTCATCGTCAGTGCTGTAGGTTTAACTGTGTAGTATAACCTTCACATTACATGGTTTTATATAGTTTCATGTTCAGTGGATTCTGCTGAAATATGAAGTATGAGTGTGTGAAGCCGTGAACAGAGGGCAGAGTTCATGTGATGTGTCCCTAACAAGCATCTGAACATAACGGTCCATCGTCCCTTTGAGCAGGTGCTTTTTATTCTTCATCACCTTCTGCAATCAGGTTGAATAGATGTGTAGAAGTGACAGAGAGGGATGTGTTAGCTAATCGTTAATGCAATGTAATTTAAACCGTGCACTACCACGAGCTGTTTTTAACATCGATATATCACAGACAGTTTAATCATGATCCCTGTGAGAGAAATGACACCATGGTGCAGATGATTAATGGCCCTTATCTGAGTCCGACATGGTGCCACAGCTGACCTGATATTAAGACCACATCTCTAAGAAACGTGTGCTGATTACTTCTGAAAGCTTAAGTGTTGCTTCTTTTATCTCTACCTGGATTATAAGGAGCAAGCCTTTCTGTGTAGGAACCTCTAAGATTTAAAATGACACAAGCCTCGTGGAAATTACTGAGAGACGAGGGACTTGGTCTCTACGTTGTCGTACCAGACGGAGGAAAACATCTAAACAGGCTTTACAGTTTTGTCACTCCAGTAAACACCTCATGCATGAGATGCAGGTGTTACCATTTCAAACTGAAGTCTGTCCATATAAGTAGCTTGTGCATGTAAATGAAGGATTTAGATATCTGGATAGTGACTAAAAAGGTTCTTTTGTTATTTTGGTATCATTATGAGACCACAAAACTGTGTGCTGGAGGAAAACTCATAGTTTTGGATGTTTGTCCCATACTGGTGTTTGTCCACATCACAGGTGATCACATATCAAAAAGCATGAATGATGGGACAGTCGGTGTCTGCAGTGCTTCCTTTTCATTGGCCGTAACATTTGATTTCACTTAACAACAAAGATGTTTGTTGTTATGACGTCTCTGCAGCATGAACTAAGGCAGAGCAGCTCATCCACTCATTGAAAGGTTCGATCCCTGGATGTAATAAATGTACAGTTTACTAACAATAACCCCAAAATGCTCTTTGATATCAGAGTATGAATGTGTGTGAATGTTAGATGGATAGTGCTTGAATAAATGAATGTGAATGGGTGAAGGATGTATAGAGTGCTTTGAGGGCTTCAATAGAGGAGAAAGTGCTGTGTAAGAACCAGTCCATTTACCATTTACGTCCTGCAGCTACTGAATTTTACTGAAGCCAATTCTGCATCGGCTTCAGCTACAGTTGAAGCCGATGCAGAATTGGGGGATAAAAAGTCTGACTGCACATGATTAGAAATGAATAAGAAAACAACCTTATTGCTGGCTAACTCAATGACCCCAGTAAATACTCTCCTGATTATTTTAGGATCTATTAAAATGTTTATATTGAAAATATTGGACCTGATTAACCTTTAGAAAGAAAAGTATGCTTTATGGCAGGCTTTCCTGTGGTTGATGATCCCTCAGTGTCACAGTCAGACCTGCCCTGTGCTTTTCATGCATGGGTGACATGAGGCCAAGCCAATGAAAGGGCTCAGTCTTTGCAAACCAGTGGGTGATATCACAGTGGATACAGACACCGTTTATACAGGGGTTAAGCTAAAGGACACACAGCACAGGCATTAAGAGCAGCCTCATTATCAGTTATGCTTTTAACACAACGCCCGCTGGTGACAGCATTAATGCTGCCATGAGGCTGTGGTCCTTAAAGGGAAAATAATGTCTCAGTTTCATTTTGCCATCTATCCATCTGTCCACCCATCCATCCATCGCTCCATCCATCCATCCATCCACCCACCCATCCATCGCTCCACCCACCTACCCACCCACCCATCCACCCATCCATCCATCTCTCCATCCATCCACCCATCCATCGCTCCATCTATCCACCCACCCGTCTCTCCATCTATCCACCCATCCATCTATCCACCCATCCATCCATCCATCCACCCACCCACCCATCCATCCATCCATTCATCCATCCATCGCTCTACCCATCCACCCATCCATCACTCCACCCACCCATCCATCCATCCACCCACCCCTCCATCCACCCAACCCTCCATCCACCCACCCATCCATCGCTCCACCCACCCACCCATCCATCCATCCACCCACCCATCCATCCATCCATTCATCCATCCATCGCTCTACCCATCCATCCACCCATCCATCGCTCCAACCACCCACCCACCCATCCATCCATCATCCACCCACCCATCCATCCATCCATCCATCGCTCTACCCATCCACCCATCCATCCATCCACCCACCCACCCATCCATTGCTCCACCCACCCACCCATCCATCCATCCACCCATCTCTCATCCATCCACCCATCCATCTATCTATCCATCCATCCACCCACCCATCCATCCATTCATCCATCCATCACTCTACCATCTCTCCATCCATCCACCCACCCATCCATCCATCCATCCAT
>NC_142118.1:37590000-37637500 GCF_056152115.1 Neolamprologus brichardi | reverse complement strand
TGACTAATGTTTCTGACGGTAGATTGATAGCACTGGGATTTATCTCACGGTTCAGTGGCCACAGGGTCAAACCATGATCTCTAAAGGTTAGTTTTTAAAACATTTCTAATTCCTCACAAAGTAAAAGTCTTTTTTTTATTTTATGTTGTAGTACTCGTGTACTTTCAGACAATATCTGATTTCAGATTTTTTTTAATTACTGTTGGAATACGGAGATATATTTAACAAGCTCCTGCAAATGCACACAAGAAACTTCACTGCAAACTATCCAAAGACAACATTTTAAAGAAATATTATATTTGTAGCTCTAAGATGACACTGTGGCACGAAACACTTCTACCACTGGAAACTGTTTGAGTGTGCCATCTTATTAAAACTATTTCCTCACACATGCAGAAAGTGGAGTTTGTGCGAACAGGTTACGGCAAGAACACGGTGAAGGTGCTGGTCGTCCGGAGGCAGGGAAGACAGCATTCTATCATTGAGGTGAAGGCTGATGTGGAGCTCACGCTCAAGTCACGCAAAGATTATCTAACTGGAGACAACTCAGACATCATCCCTACTGACACCATTAAAAACACCGTCCACGGTTTGGCCAAGCTCAGAGGGGTGAGTCTAACACCGTTTTAAGGAACAGGGAAGACCCGTTATTGCTGTTTCAGCTGCTAAAATATTTGTTATTGACGTCTTTTACAGCCTGTCAACCTGCTTGTTTCTCTGTTCAGATAAAGAACATCGAACAGTTTTCCCTGGATATCTGCAATCACTTCCTAACCTCTTTTAACCATGTGCTGAAGGCCAAAGTTTACATGGAGGAAGCTCCGTGGAGAAGGCTGGAGAAGGTAAAACACAGGACGCTGCAGCTTCACAAGAGTTGACCTTTTTAGCAGCTATTTGAGCAGCGACATAAATCAAGTGCACATTAACCTGATCAAATATTGCAGGTGATAATCCATCGTAAAACATGACCCTTGTCTTTTTTTTCTCAGAGTGGGGTAGAGCACGCTCATGCGTTTATATTCAGCCCAGAAGCTTACCGCTTCTGTGATGTTGAACAGACTATCGGTGGTAATCACACACTCTCACAAAAACACGCAAACAGTGTATTTGCTTACATGCTATCCAAGCTGTCATTGGACAGTGACGGACTGAATACACTCTGGTTTATTAACAGTATTAATAATAATAATAATTATTATATTAATTCAAGTTTTGTATTTTTTTAATTTAGAATTTTTGTTTCCAGTTTAGTTTCCAAATGACTTTTGCTCCTTTTCGTAACGTTTTCATTGTTAGTTTTAATTATGATTATATGGAGGCAATTTGTCAGGAGACAAAATTAAAGATTTTCAGGAGATCTTACACAAATACAGCACCGTTTAATCCCATGTAGTGATCCCAAGTCTCAATAAATAGCTGGACCAAAGTGTGGTTAGGCTGAATGTGTAAACACAGACAAGCACGTTTCTGCTATATTTATAAATTAGTTTTCTAAACATACAATTATTTAAGTTTTTAATTTTCTATAGATTTTTATTTAGATTTCAGTTACTTTAGTTTCTAAGTTTAGTGTTACCTGGACAGATGACCAGTCCATCAACAAGCTAAACTTACGTGTGTTGTCAGACAAAAACACCACAACTAAGTAAGAGGTTCAAACCTGGAACCTTCTTGATGTGAGGTGACGGTGCTAATCACTGCACTATCATGATAGTTCAAACTACAGCAGGGGGGGGGGCAACTCCAGGCCTCGAGGGCCGGTGTCCCTGCAGGTTTTAGATGTGTCCTTGAACCACCACAGCTGATTTAAAGGCTAAATTAGCTCCTCAACATGTCCTGCAGTTCTCCAGAGGCCTGGCAACGAACTAATCATGTGATTCAGGTGTGTTGACCCAAGGTGAGATCTAAAACCTGCAGGACACCGGCCCTCGAGGCCTGCAATTGCCCACCCCTGAACTACAGCATGTAGGTAGGCAAAGATCTGATCGCTGAGCTCTGCTCTGCTGAAGAGGGCGTTCTCCCTCGGCAGCCTCCACTTGCTCAGTAGCTGGCAAATACATGCAAAAAACATCAGAGGTTAATGGCTGACACACTTTACTTAGAGTCAAGTTTTAACTCTTGAAGCGTGTTTAATAAATCAAATAATAAATGCAAATACTGTTAACAAAAGCAGCTACAGCTATGACTAAGCCCTTGCACACTGCTCAATGGCACTGTTGATCACAGGTTCATAATTAGCTGTTTGCCATGTTTCACATCACTCCACCTTCACGGGCTGTGCTCCACGCAGGCATCCCTGTGGTCCACAGTGGGGTGAAGAATATGAAGGTGCTGAAAACCACCCAGTCTGGTTTTGAAGGTTTCTACAGAGACCGCTTCACTACTCTGAAAGACGCCAAGGACAGGTTTTTCTGCACCTCTGTGTACTCGAGGTGGCGCTACAACAAGATCCAGGACACTGACTTTGACACTGCTTGGTAACTGCCCGACTTACGAGCGTCAAGAAAGACCTCAGCTGACGTTTACTAATATAGTTCAAAGTTTATAAATATAGTTCACATCTGAAGCTTTATATTCTTCATTCTTATAGGAAGACTGTGAAGGAGACGATTATCGAGAAGTTTGCTGGCCCCTATGATCGCGGGGAGTACTCGCCCTCAGTGCAGAAGACCCTGTATGAAACTCAGGTTCTAGTCCTGGATCGACTTCCTGAGGTACTTCCTTTAGATCGTGAAATCATCAAACTCACAATCTTATCACTTTTTGAGATACATAAACTGTTTTGACAACTTCACAGTTGAAATCTAACCAACTCCGAGTCCTAAAAAAGGACAAACATGCAAATTACATCTCCACAGTTGTTGGAAATTAAATAAAAAGCTACATACTGTATATAACAGGCTAAAGTACACATTTTCTTTTAGGTGGATGAAATAGAGATCATCATGCCCAATGAGCATTACTTCACCATAGACATGACAAGAATGGGTATCGTCAACAATGATGAAGTAAGTTCTGTTCTCACAAATCGCCCTTCATATTATTTAAATGATCGGGTTGTGGACATTAGTATCTTTTTTCCATCACAGGTACTCCTTCCTCTGGATAATCCCTCAGGGAACATAACGGGGACAGTACGCAGGAAGCAGCGAGCGCGGCTCTAACGGCGCCCACAGAAAGAAGGCCCTGCTGGGATTTAAACAGCAATCTGAGTGGGCAGTTTAACAGAAAGGTCCATCTGAATTCACCTTTCAAACGAATATTCCAACAACAGCAAGTTAATATTTGTAGCCTGACTAAAGCTCGTGATGATGTGATGTGAATCCAAATAAAATGAAACTGTTGATAAATTCATAAACTAACATTGATCTTTGGTGAGAAAAGAGCACCATTTATTGCAAATCTCTGATTCGGATATTAAAACTCCAGTGTTATGCTGCACATGTACATTGGTCATACACACTTTTGAACAGTTGTCTGTGTGACAATGCTGAAAGCACCACAGGTTGATAGATAATAATAATAATAATAATAACAATAATAATAGTATATACACATAAATATTTCCATATCAAGAGTCTCAAGCCTGAATAATGTAGATGTTCAGGAACAAGGTGGCTTTTGCTCGGGTCGTTGTGTGTGGGAAAACAAAGTGGTTCACGGTCACATGCTAAAGACGACTCATCGACTCAGATGCACATTTTTAAAACATAGAAAGTTTCAGGGGGAAAAGGGCAACGCACCAGAATCATTATCTGCATGTATCAAAGTCTTTAGATGCGACAGAACAGACACAGTTTTCAACTATAATATAATCTTATATACAAATACTTATTTTTTTAAACCTTCATGGGTTAATTCACTTTGCACTCACACACATACACAACATACACACATGCACGCACACAAAAACCATACCTGCAGAGTATTTTCAAATTTTCTTCTTTTAAATAAAACACAAAAAATTACAAAAATACAAAAAAAAAAAAAATCTCAAGCAGCAGATATAAGAATGGCTGAAAGGGTAAACGGCTGAGTGGACACTGTGTGCAACCCATTTTTGGGGTCCACGCTTATATAAAAAGAACACAAACAAACAAAAAGAAAAAATACAGCATTCAAAAATCCTGTTCAGGAGCCGCTGTGGGCTGAAAAGTCTCTGAAACGACGGCTAACCTGGGCTCTCCTGACACAATGATTGTCACAGACGTGGGTGCTGGGACGGCCTGCGGCGCTACGAGGCGTTGCTTTTCAGGTGCTGAGTCTGCAGCGGCTTCACGTGATACTCGTAGATTTTCAGTGCGGGGCCGAGCTTTATCGACAGCCCTGTCAGGACGTCGTTACGCGTCATCAAGAGCAGGGACTTACCATCAATTTCCTGTCAGATAAAGACAGAAGTTCTAGTTTTCCCTAGTTTGAGCATCATGTGGCAGCAATTTTGAGCAGGAAATAACAGTCAAACCTGATCCTGGAAAGCCATGGCTTGCTCCTCAAACCCTGTTGCTTTGAAATAATTGACAACATCAGCAACTGCCCAGTTGGAAGGGTCCGGCAGCTGACCGTTCTCCACTGGGCTGTAAGGTGAAATTAAATGTATTCATCTTAATATAAAATGTATGTTTAGTTTTAAGAGCAGCTTAAAATATCTAAAATAGTTTGTCAATCAACAAGATCCTACACACCTTTTGGTGTCAACTGATCCATTTGCCTTGTCTTCCATGTCGGCTGTAGCTTAAAAAAATAAAAATAACAAGAAAATTACAAAAGCAAAAAGAAACTATTCAGTCAATTTGAAAATTACAAGTATTTTCTAAAATGCTTTTTATTTTCTAATTCTCTTTTGAATTAGAATAAACAGGCAAGTGCAATTTTTTTTTTTTTACTACTTTCAAGACGTTTTACTTTAAAAAGCAAATAAAAATGAGGCTTACATCAACATAAAACACATTCTTCAGAATTCAATATTTTAGTTTTTATACAACAACTTTCATTTAAGCATTTTAAATAGGGCTGTAATCCTGTTTACCCTAGATCAGGGGTGGGCAGGGCCGGTGTCCCTGCAGGCTTTAGATGTCCTCGAACCAACACAGCTGATTTAAATGGCTAAATTAGCTCCTCAACATGTCCTGAAGTTCTCCAGAGGCCTGGTAACGAACTAATCATGTGATTCAGGTGTGTTGACCCAAGGTGAGATCTAAAACCTGCAGGACACCGGCCCTCGAGGACTGAGATTGCCCACCCCTGCCCTAGATTAACCATTTGGTCTTCAAATGCTTCAAATGCCTTGATACAGAGTGTAAAGACATTCAGTTTGCTATTAAAAAAATATGAAGAAACCTGCAAATATTTTGTTTAAAAACGTGTAAGAATATGAATTTGGTGTTTTTTTTCTTGCAAAAATGACACATTTTAATCGTGTGCAATCAAACTGTTCTCTGTCAGCTGGTTAACTTAACCAACTAAATGTCTGAGCTATTTTTTAACTCCTCTACTCCGTCAACCATTGTGATGGCAGCTATTTTGCAATTCTACCGTTACCAACGGGTTACACAAGCAACAGCCCAAACACCTCACAGAGGAACCTTACACGACTACCTGATTAAACACAAGCCTTGCTATTTTAATCACTGACTTAGGTGTAAGGAACCACTTACGATCTTTAACGTTACAGTAATTTTTCATCAGACGTCTTCTCTCGGGGAACTTAGTGTGCTGGCATTGTTTATCTTTCGCAGTCTGCCATTTACTGGATGTTTCTGCAGGAAAAACAGTTGTACAGTAAATGTGCTTAACAAAATCCATTTAATTTAAAAAACCCGAAACATAGCTAAAGAACAAAACAAATCCAATCGTTTCTGACTGACAACGGAGAGAGCTGTAGTGTGAAAATGACGACCAAAAACTCACGTTGTTAGCTGTATTAAAAAAAATAGAATTACATTAGAAACATAAAAAATAAATAAAGTTAAAAAAATTACCTTATCAGAGAGGAGAGTTAAGAAAACAACGTTATGTTAAATGACGACAGATATTGAATCACTGCCACTTCGTATTCTGCGTTAACGCTAACGTTAAGCTACCAGGGGTAGTTAGCTAGGCTTGCTAATACAAAATTTAACAGTTACCTTGTTTTAGAGATTCGCGCTTTGACAGAAATGTCCCGCCCGACGTTTACACGTAGTTTCAATCTTAAAAAGTTTTCCAATAACTGCGATATTTTACAAATTATTAAACGACAGCGGTCGTTTGATAAAATCAAGATTTAATCAAGTAAAGCCAACTAGCCCCCTCTTCATCGCTTTCGCTTCCATCACCCACAGGACACCAAAGAATCATGGGTAATGTAGTTTTGCGTCCCCAACGCCTTGGTTTGCAGTTCAGTGAGATTAGACGCTTGCTGATGATCACCCAGGAGCAAACTCACAACCAAAGTTTTTAATAAAAAGAATTTATTATTGTGACATATTCTTTGTTACATAAAATCTGCTACAGCAAAGTATACTCCCCTTGCAAACACAAATATATATGAGTGGGAAAACAAAAAAAGAACAAAAAACGTGTCAGCCGTCTAAATGATGTGCAAAAATTCCACAAACTAAATAGAGACACATTTCAGATTATTGATCCCATACTGGCACATGTGACTAGCTACAGAGAAGTCATAAACGGATTTCCTGCAGTCAGGAGTGTGAGGTGGTTCAGGGAAAAAGTGCCATCATTTACATGAAATCTGACAAAGATTACACAGATTGGGAAATAAAGGATACGGAGATACAGATGTGGAGAGATATGGATTTCCTACACAGTTTCTGGGAAGATTTACACACACACACACACACACACACACACACACACACACACACACACACACACACACACGCTGTTTGGGACTGTGCTTTTCAAAGTCCTGTTTGAATATTTGTTCTGGATTTTACCACTAAATGCTGTCCACACTTCAAAGTGAGGAGAAGTAAATTGTTGGATCTTTTTTGGTAAATCAGTTTTTAAAGGATTGTCTAAAGAAAGATTTTTTTAAATAAAGGAAATGAAAAAAAATAAGTTAAAATCAAAAGGCTATCATTTTAAATAGGCATTTGAGGTGTCAGTGTACATAAACGTAAGTCTTAACAGGGCAAATAAAAAGTTACACAGATAAAACTTTATTCACTGTTTTTAACACTTGCTAATAAAACATTTGGAGTCTTTTATATGAGAACTATAGACGATTAAACATTTCAGTGTTTATTCATTATCTCTAAATATAAATAAAACAGCATACGAAACAGTTCTGTCTTGGAAATGAAAACAAGGGTAAATAAAAAAATGTCACATGCTGGGCTCAAACAGTAAAATAAAAGTTCACATGTAGCCAATATTTATGTATAAAATGCTACAAAATAGCATTCAGTCTGCAAATCTTTTCACATTTGGTTTCTATGATTGTTGAACTTGATTCAATTGCATTTTCCTCACACACAAATACTTGAGCATCTTGTCAAATTACGACGAAGCTTCTCAAGACTTAAGGGACATAAAGTGAAACACTGTCAATAGTGCACGGCTCTTCCTGACAGTGGGAAATGTAAAACTCAATTTTCACACAGCTGTGAGGATCAGACTCGGACATTCGTGCGGACAGCAGAGACAAACCTCTGATGTCTGGATGAAAGAAAAGTCCTTTAGATATGTTAACCTGTAACCGGAGAGTTGTTTGTTTTTTACTTAGCGGCAGGGAAAGAGTGAGAATTAATGGGTCATGAAAGTTGCTCATAAAACCTTATAAAATATGATTTAACAATAAATTAAAAGGAGTAACTGATATTTTTGAGTTTTATGAGCTTATTTCCTTTAAAAACTATTATTTTTGTCAGCTGTGTTAGTGATGTAAAAAAAAAAAAAAGAGCGAAAAAAAGCATCAAGCGTGGCCAAGTTTAATTAATACTTTAAGGTGATGATATTTCAGTTTTCTCTTCACTGTTTGTGGATGTTGTGTTTCTTTCTGAACCCATATCCAATTTACTTGTTTACTCCATGATTGCCTGAGGCTTTGGAACAATTTAAAAGGTAACAAACGAAAAAGTGGGAACATTTTTAGGCTGTTATCAGGTTGTTGTGACACATCTATACAAACATAAAAAAATGACAAACAAATATGGCAGGTACACAACATCTTGCGATTGTTCTGCTCAAAACACAGCAGTTAAAAGACAAAAAAACAAACAGCAACCTAAATGAGACCAACACTGCTTCCCCTTCATGATAAAACCTCAAGAAAATATCACCTGACCTTTCAATTACTGAAAAACGCACTAATGTATAAAACAAATCATGTAAATGTTGTGCACAGTGATATACTCAAATTTTCTTAGTTCCCTTTCTCTCTACCATAGTTGTACCAGAAAAAATATATTACTTCATTCCATTATGCTAATATCACACCAAGACTGAGGTAAAAAGGAAAAGTCCTGCGACCAGATATGGATAAACGATGCTACAGATTGATCAGCACAACACTGACAAGTTTCTGCTTCATAATAATACTTGTCAATATTGATCCGCTTCTTTGAGCGTGCCAAAACTTCCAGAAGCCACCACCGCTTCTTTCCCTTCATTGAATTGTGGTCATGCCCTAAGGAAACAGGGTCTTTAAAGAAATCAAATCATACATCTATATGCACAAATACACAATTTCAGGTCTCGAGGGCAACAGAGTGATAAATAATGATTTATATTTAAAGCTGGGCTAGGCAACATGTTTTCGGCATTTTTTTGGACAAAAAAAAAGAGAAATGAAAACATTTATATTAACCTCTCATCATATTTAGCTTCAAATGATCTCAGAGGGAGCTTTATTGCTGCATCTCCACTAAAGCCCACTCGAAACGCGACACGTGACGGGAGACTCTGGCCTATCACGGGTCTTTCAAACTACACCAGTGGTATAAAAAGGAAGAACATCAGCACAGAAATAAAGACAAACTGGTGCCGTGGGTTAGAAATCTAACTTTCACCTTGTAGAGATGGGTTTGGATGTTGCGTGAAGCCAAAAGTTTGCATTTGCAGCCTGTGCTCGGCTGATGGGAGGGGCTTCGGACGGAGATGGAGAGGCGAGAGGCGCCGTCTATTTTCAAATCCTGGCTTTAGCTTTAGATTTACTTTCAATGTTTCTGATTAAGGAATACTAAACTGAATCCTACAGGAAACTAGGTCATGTAACAGAAAACATATAACAGCCAATGAGATGTCAGGAATTTAAATGCTCTGCCCAAAATGCCCAAAAGTGTCCCTTAGTTATCCAAAAGCCTAAAAATCACATCATGTGCGACACCAGCGAGCTGCTTCAAAGGAAGATTAATATTCGTCTTCAAGTTGCTTCTCAAATAAGAACTTAAATAAGGGACGACAGGACACAGACAGTGGCAAACATAGAAAACAAGGTAAAAAAAAGAAACACAACAGGAACGTGGTCTGGTACTCTGTGTTGCAGCACGAGGGGTGTCTGCATAATGTGCCTGTGTATAGATTAGTGCTAACAGCACGCAGGATCATGGCAAAAAAAGGAGCTCATTCGGCTGTGTGGACTGAAGGAACGAGGCATTTGTTTGAGCACATGATGGCCTCAGTTCCATCTTAACCCTCATCGGAGTGCAAATATCCCAAAACACAAGAGCCCTGATTGGGACTCTTGCTCGTTCACTAGAAGTCAGCAAACTCTTTTGCACACTTTTCTGTTTGCGATACACGGATCTCCTCCTCTTCATAGTCATCAAAGTTGCTTGTGTCTCCTGGTCCTCTGCACTTTGGCAAGAAGGGAGCTTCAACCTGTGAATTTAGGAGGATTTTTATTTTAATATGAACCACATCACGTCTCTTGATCCAAAAAAGGAAGCGCGAGCAACAACCAACCTTTCGCTCATAGATGGCAATCCAGTCTGTTGTGGAGAACCACTTGTGATTCTTTATGTCATTGACACCATTCTTCAGGTTCCCAAATCTCTTCGTCAGGTCAACCTGAAGCAGGTTCCTCAGCAGATCCTTGAGGTCGGAGCTAAAGTGAGAGGGAAATCGAACCTGCAGAATTGCAAAAATACATAAATAAATCAAAGATGTGGGTTATGAAACATGCAGAAAAATACTTTCACTGTTTCGCTTATTACGCTGAAATAAAACAGCTAAAAGCACTAAAGAACAACTGGAAAGCCAAAAGCAAGCTGGTCCCGATGGTCGTCAGCAGTGTCCTCCTTCTTCTGGCTGGTTGCCACAGCAGATCATCTCCACCTTACCCTATCCTCAGCATCTTTGTCTGCCAAACCAATCCTCTGCATGTCCTCCTTCACTACATCCACGAATCTTCTCTGACTCTGGCCCAGCAGCTCCATGTTCAACCATCTCCTGCCTCTCTAACGCTGTCTCCAAAACGCTCATCCTGTGCTGTCCCTCTTGGTCTCTCCCACTGAAAATCTGAGCATCTTAAACGATGCCACCCAGAGTTCCAGCTCTTGTGCCACTGCCTCCAAGCCGCGCATCACAACACCACTACCATCTTGTAAACCTTCCCTTTCACTCTTGCTGCTATCCTTCTGTCATAAATCATCCCTGACACTCGTCTCCACCCAGTTCACCCCACCTACACTCTCTTCTTCAGCTCTCTTGTGCATTTTGGATGGTTGACCCCAGATATTTAAACTCATCTAGCTTCACCAACTAATATCAGAGCATTTTAACATTGGAAACATTAAAGCTCAAACATTGCTCCTGCTTATCTTTGCATACCTTGCCAGAAACAATTTTTTCATAAATCTGGATAGGCTGATCAGCAAAAAAAGGAGGGTAACCAGCAGCCATCTCGTAGATAAGAACTCCAAGAGCCCACCAGTCCACAGCTTTGTTGTAGCCCTGAAAGAAAAACAACGTTTCATCAAATTTTAAAGACTTTTCTTGGTCTATTTTTAATTAGAAAGGCAAAAGTAACAAATTATCTCAAGTTTTGAAGACAGTCTGACTCAGAGAACTAAAGAAGCCCAACAATTTTGACCTCCAGGATAAGGGGCATCTCTTAACTGACCACCCGCTGTACTCGCTTGTCCAAGTACAGAGTAAAAGTAAAGTCTTTTCGTTTTAAAGCCAGAGTTCACATGTCCGCTGAACATTAATGGGAACGAGCTGACTTTCTTTAAGCCAGTAGCAAAACTACCTGGACTATAGACCCGGACCAGATACTTAATATTTAATTCAAGAACATTTTTGGTAAATTGGACTCTCAGGCTCTCATTTTATTAATTATAACATGTAATGCCAATGTTAATTAATACCATCACTGTTTTTTTTAAATAAATGACTTCAAAGAAAGATCAGTAATGTGTAATTTACTATTTATTTATTTTATCTGATGTATTAATGTTTATGTTTAACCATCTTAAGCTCTTTTTGCAAAAACAGTCCCCGAGGAGAGAAGGTTCAGTGTCCCCTAGCGGTGGGGGAAAAAATGGATACTGTGTAGCATCGTGATATTTTGTTTGCTAATAATGTATGGATACAGGGACAGCAGAAATCGATATTTTGTTACAAAAAAGGTTTTTGTGCTCTGACTTCAGAGCATGTTGATCCTTTTTCTGAGCAAGAATCCTGACATTCCTTCACTGTCCAAATGTGACAGTTTACTTATTTTAATTTAAGACATGTTTTATTTTAATTAAGTTTAAAACTTTTTTATTTAATGTAAAATTATATTTTATTTTAATTGACTTTCAAATTCTTCAGTTGCTGAAGGGGCTGCATAGTTTTCATAAACTGCATAGTTCAGAATAGCTATAATTGTACCAGATGGTTGATTCAGTTAAGTTGGACTAGACTGTAATACAAACCGTTCAGTTTGTCAACAATAAAACTGAAATGAGAGAAAGACTGAGTGTGAGACTTTGATATTAGAGAAAATGAATATTGATAAAGTTTACCTTTATGTACAGAATCTGAATATCGCAAAATATTTTAAAAAATTGCAATAATATCGTATCGTGGGATGTATGGTGATTCCCACCTCTAGTGTCCCCGTTTCTAAACATATGAAGCGATACTGAAGAATGTAAATGGTAAATGGCCTGTATTTGTACAGCGCTTTTCTAGTCCCTAAGGACCCCAAAGCACTTTACACATCCAGTCATCCACACACTGGTGATGGCAGCTACATTGTAGCCACAGCCACCCTGGGGCGCACTGACAGAGGCGAGGCTGCCGGACACTGGCGCCACCGGGCCCTCTGACCACCACCAGTAGGTGGCGGGTGACAACAAGGACACAACGACAGAGACTGTCCAAGCCGGGGCTCGAACCGGCAACCTTCCGATTACAAGGTGAACTCCCAACTCTTGAGCCACGATCGAGACAGATAAAGACCAGGACAGTGGCTCGTGGTTGTAAAGCCTCTGTGCTACAGCAGAACGAGCTTTAAACAAAACAAAGGCAGAACTGGTAAAACTCTGTCCACGGCTTATTTTGTGGGCCTCTAGATCTACACCGTATGACTAATACAAGGATTATATCCTGATGTATTAATATCCCGTAGTTATACGGGACAGAGAATAATTTAACCTCAGCACTGACATCAGCTGACACTCTGTGTCAAAGGCTACCAGTGAACTTAACTGGAGTGAGATCAATTAGCTGTTTGTTTGAATTTTTAAATGACAATTGATTCAATATAAATGTGGATTTGTGCACAAAAGTCAGCACACAAACTGAATCATCACCCAGCAGCCTCCAGCCGGACATTCAAACATGGTAAGATGGGCTAACCGTGTATGAAGCCTCACCTTGCTGAGGATGATCTCTGGAGCCAGATACTCAGGAGTTCCACACAATGTCCAGGTCCTGCCCTTTACTCTTTTGGCAAAGCCAAAGTCTGTGACCTGAGATTAAAAACAACACAATTGTTATAAGAAGAATAAATACATAAAGGTAACCATGCAGGACTATAACAGTGCAGGTTCATACGCTCTTGACTGAACTCAGGTTTGTCAGACACAAATGTTACTCTCACAGGCAGAAACGCACTAATTCAAAACCCACTGAACTACATGCAGGACCTGTGAGAACTGTGGTTTTCTGAAAACTGTTTAACCAGGTTACAACACAGAGTTTAACACTCGAATTAACATTTCAGATTGGCAGATCTGTTTTGGTGTAATAGGTTTTTTATCGTGGCTTTTAATCTAGTGACAGTTTCAGTGGCTCTAATCTCTGCCGGTAGAGATGATTAAAAATCCTGTCTTCTTCATATGTTTATTTACAATAATTTAGGCTAATACGACTTACAGGTATAGCGCAGTATAGAATGTTATTTTAGAGACAACATCGAGCACGTACATGTCACAACCTCTCAGGTCTGATTTTAGACTGACTGCAAACACAGAACAATGTCAACTAAAGTCTTTAAGATGTATCTTGCTTTAGTTTTGTCCAGCTATAAACTACCATCTGAAGGCTTCAGCCCCCAGGCTGTCCTATTAACACAGTGTTTCTGATTTGCTGATGCTTTTCTTTACATTGACTATATACCTGGATATACCCATGTTGGTCTATGAGCAGGTTTTCAGGCTTCAGGTCTCTGTAGATGAGGTCTAAGGAGTGAAGGTACTCAAAGGTGAGCACTATCTGAGCTGCATAAAATCGAGCATGGTGTTCACTGAGAGAAGGAAACACAGACAGTCAGATACTGACGGAAAATATGAAGAACTCAGTCAAACACTATACAGGTGTAGGTTTCTAATTCATTTATAGCACTGACAGACCAAAACAGAACACCTGAAATTGCTTTTGTTCAGCTATTTGTGGCAACAACAGCAATCGCAAACAAAAACAACCAAACGATAACAATAATTATGTGTATAATACCTGAACCTCCCAGTGCGTCTGAGGTGTGAGAACATCTCCCCACCAGGAACATATTCCATTACCATGTAGAGGTTTGAGTTGTCCTGTTAATTTAAAGAATACATACATATATATATATAAATATGAGGAATGAAGGACTTTAGGACAACAGACTAACCACATGTGCAGTTTAAAGTTAAGTTTCTGTTCTTTGGACTCGGTCATCTTGTGTGAAATAACTCTGTCACAGGACAAAAGCTACCAGGGGACTCGGTATTTAATCTAAATGTGATGACGACATGTTGGCCAATTAACCGACAGGATTAACTGTCTGGAACAAATACAATCTTTACACCTTTGTTTTGTCCTTACCTTGAAAGCGTACACCAGTCTGACGAGGAAGGGGAAGGAGACGGCCTGTAAGATTTTTTTTTCATTTAGCGTGTGCTCTATCTGCTTCAATTTCACCACCTAAAGGGGCAAAAAGAAACAAGGCAGAGACATAAACAAAAAAATCATATCAACGAAGTTGGAGTGCTGTCCCACACTCGTGCTAAAATAAAGGCAAGCGGTAATCACAATAAATAAAATATATACAATAAGTGTAAAAATGAAATGTGTGTGCAGAGACACAAACATAAGAAAATAGGTAATCAGATCAGGTCAGGTATTAGCAATGATCAGAGTCATTGGCTTGTTGTAAAAACTGGGTTTATTTGTCTGTGACCAAATCTCTCAGAGGGCAGCAGATAAAACGCCCAGCGTCCCGGGTGTTCCTCAGACCGGCGCCATGCTGTGTGCTCGTCTGAGACAGCGGGTGCTGTAGAGGTCCTTCAGGCAGGGAAAGAGGTGGCCGATGATTTTCCAGGTGATGTTAATAACTCTTTGAAGTGCCCTCTTGTTTTACCGCAGTTTCAAACTTATTGCATTTTTATATTTTTTAACTGTGTTTCCGTGACTCTCCACACAGTTTAGAGTAAATTTTGGTGAGGCATTAAAATCAAACTATTCAATTTAAGATAGATAATCCGTCACTAAGGACTTCCTGTGGTGTTTAAGTCCTGTTATTGCTGCGTGGTCACACAGTCGAAAGATAAAAAATCTATTTAACACGAGCTGATGCACAAAACCTTGCAGAAACCGCTGCCCAGTGACACTGTGCACACCACGAGCTATGCAGCCAAAAGCTGAGAGTAGAAAATGCTTTTGGTTATGAGCTTACTGTGAGACATCAAGCTTCATCACCAACCAAACAAACTGTGAGACATCGCTCGGCAGGACATTTACAGGATATACAGTTTATGTTTTCGACGGTATAGTCTCATGCTGTTCTGGAGGACGTTAGTGGAAAGTAATGGCTGCAGAAACAAACAATAACATCCATACAGTGGAAAGAAAAGTGTGAAAGCTGTGGTTATAACTGTTGAGTGAAACCAAAAGCTAGACAGGTTCACCTCTTGAGCTGATGGTGAAATTCAGGGGAACACGAGGTTGCTACGTGAGCACTACCGGCAGGCCAATCTGCCTCTCAACTTTCACATCAGTATTTAAAGATCGAAACTGCGGCGTGAAGCGCCTTTGAGGTTTTCAAAAACATAATGTTAGCACTGAGAGGAAACGCTCCATTTCCTTTTATGAGAAACACAACATCTTTGCAGTTTACAACACCAGCTCTTATGGATGCAAATTCAAGCCGTTCATTTACCTTTTGTTTGTCCAGGATCTTCATGGCATAGAACTGGTTTGTTGCTTTATGTTTCACCAGCATTACTCGTCCAAATGATCCAGTCCCCAGGGTCTTGAACCTTTCAAAGTCATCCAGGCTTGTTGTGCACTAAAGGAAACACGTTATCAGTGGCAGGAAAACAACCAACGCTAGCAAATGTTAAGCTATGTGTACTTATGGAAGCCACTAGCTGTTTATCTTCATGCACTGTAGCTCAAAAACACGAGCTTAATGGAAGCACATGCCTCTGACACAGCATTCAAGTCAACAAGAAGGAAACGACGAGGCACAACTGAATCTCTCATTTTTACTCAAATAAGAAAAAAAGTGTACAAAGTGTACTAATCAGAGAAAACGTTTATACGTTACCCTTAAACAACAACCTACCTGTGGTGGACACTCCCATTTTCTTAAGAAGTCTTCTTTGGCTTTAGCTAAGAACTCTTTCACTATAAAAGAAAAGATCGGTTTTGATCATTAGAGTTAGAGTTTAGATAACCGGACAAGGTCAGTGCACATGCTCAGGAAAACAAACTGGGATAGTTTAACACGTTCAAGAAAAACAAACAAGGGCAGTTCACACAATCAAGGCAAGGTCAAGCAAAGGTCAAGTACCAGGGAGGAAATGTCATACTTGACAAAAGAGGAAAAAATATTTCTGTTAAAAAAAACAACCCAAACCCTCAAACCACACACGTGAGCAGGACATGTTAATTCATAAAGTGATGCAAAGAGCTCTGAGGACTTTACAAGTTGGCCAATTTAAAGGCAAGCTATTCTGCATCTCTTTCAGGAAGGGGGGGGGGGGGGGGGGGAGGCAGTGAGGCAGAGAAAATGCAGAACAGATCTGAGACTACAGAGCAAGCCACAGAAAGACAGCGTACTGTGAAAGTCACTGCAGACATGAGCTTTCCAAAGTCAAAGAGCCATTATGGTGCCTAACATGCTGCTACACTTTGGTATGTTGCTACCAATTTAAATCTGTACAGTCAAGTTTGACTAAAAGTGAGACCACAAACTTTCACTCTTTGACTCGGGACGCCTCATGGAAAAATGAGCATACCAAAAGTCTCTACAGTTCACCAAGGGTTTGCAGGAACATTCATCCACATGGATGGAAACGATGGAGAAGAGAAAGAGAGGAAGAAGCATTTATGAAGTCTTGAAAGAAAATAATGTAAAACACATTTTAGATTCACACAACAAAATGATAACAGAGAAGACAACGTAAGGCAAACCCTACTGCCAGACTAAATTTAAAACATAAAACTCTTCTACACTGATGTGATTATTTTGGTTTGGTGGCTTCCTTTATCGTCTCTGAAAACGTCAGCTAAAATATTTAAGGAAGTTTACGTCTTACTGTGCAACATGAAGAAAATAGTTTCTTTTTTTTAAACAATTGAGCAACAAGCAGTTATTTTAGCCCACAGTCTTTTTTTAACACCAGACTGTATTCAGCAATTAAATCGAACTCTTTCTATCTTTTGTGCCACTTTTAGAGGCTTTCTTTGGTCTGTGAAGGACAAAGAACAACACCGATTGAAGAGACATTTTAAAGGTTTACATAAAACGTATTTCTTTCTTGCAAAACATCACACAATGACAAGACACAGATATTAAGACAATGTGAGCAGCTGAAGCACCACAAATGGGCTGCACTACAAAGCGTTATGCCTTCTCTGGTAGATCTAAAACAATGGACAAACACAGGTTGTTAAATTGATGGTTAAGGTACCTCTAAATAGTTAAAAGCAGTAATGAAACTAGGCAGCTTCTTGCAAATGACAAAAATAGAGTCGTGCCAAAAAACAATTCGAAATAATGCAATTTATACAGAATCAGTTGATTTAATAAGTGTTTCTACGGAACTATAAAGGTAGAAAATGCAAAGCTGAAACCCAAGAAGTGGCGGGCAAATCTAAGAGTAAAGCAATGAACTGCACTTACTGCACTTATCCCACATGATGGTGAACTCAGAGATATGAGGCGCGTCGCTCTCCTGTACTCTGCTCTCTTGGCTACCTTTACTTTTGTATTTGTTAAAAAAGCGGCTGGCGAAGGATTGATCCTTTCCCTGGGACATTTTGAGGCAAATATTTTGGTGTGTGAGAACGATGGCTCACAGGCAAAGTGAGTACGTTTTGAGACAGAGCATCGATGGTACTTCCTGTATGTGCTCAAAGGCTCTGCGATGCTTGGCTAACCACATAAAGTTAAGCTTCCTGTTCAAGTGCTCTGCTTCAGTTTCAATGGCCAACTGCATGTCCAGTAATTCTGTGCAGAATCATTTAAAAGCATTTTCTTTTATCTCACTCACAAGAGATAACACTGGTTTGATAAAGTTATACAAAATTAAAATAGCATGCACAAGAGTTGCAAAGTCCTGTCAAAACCACAGAGCAGCGGGTGAATTTAGACGACTGATAAGACATCGGTAAGCCTGTTACACCCACTAAATACATGAAAGACAAGTTATCTGGCTTATTGTGCTCTCTGGTGGTTATGCTTTACAATGCAGTTTTTTAAAGAGCTTTCCTATTTGCTCCAAATCACTCTTTTGAGTTGACTCTTTAAAGCACACTTCTGCAAATACTGGGGCAGTAAAAAGGTGACTTTTGGGGGGCTTAACACCAATTTGGGTAACAGCAATAAAAGTGGAATCCTGTCGTTTAAGCAGATAAAGAAAATGGCACATATATACTGGTGTTGGCATAGTTGGTGACCTATAGTCCATTCTTGGTTGGGGAAAAATCTTGATGTTGTTTAATATTTGGTAATAGGGAACTTAAGAAAACAGTGTAGAATGTAGTGAACTCGTAGCTTGTCCTGCAGAACAGCTCTGACTCTGTTGTTTACAATACTTTCAGCACTATCTGCAGCACATGCAGCAGAGTACTATCACAGCAGAGCAGATGTTAGTGTGCAATCAAGTGCTATCTTTATGGTGAGTTGAAAAGTATTTTCTCAAATATACTGCTGTTGGGAAGTAATAAAACAAGGATCTTATCCTTTTGTCTTTTTTATAATCACTTGCAAAGTATACAGTAGTGGTCAGACTTTTACACACACTCATCATGGTAATTCTGGACATTTAATGATTTCTTTGAGCTGTCCTTTTTCTAGGGAGAAATCATTGTCATCTTCAGTGCCTTTAAAATCCATTTTGGATTTTCTCGGATCACAAGTAACAATTATTTGGTTAAATGCTCCACGTTGCACTATGGCCAACTGGCTTTGGTAGCAATCAGCAAGACTGTGGCGAAATTCTTGTATTTGACCACTCTTCTTGGGAGAGTTAATAGAGTTTGTTAAAACTGGTTGGTGTTTTGGCACAGACCCAGTAGGGTTGAGGTCAGGTCTTTTGGAGAGGCTATTCCAGAAGTTAAACGTTAGCCCTCTCTATTCATTCCAAAACCAGTTCTGATGTGTTTTGGATCATTGACCTGTTGGAACTGTTGGAATATGCAACTGTGTCAAGGATTCAAACATTTAGCAGTTTGAGGTAGGGCTGTGCGGTATGACCAAAATCTCATATCCCGATATAAGAATTCTATCGTCCGATAACGATATAAATCACAAAAATGTAACATTTTCTGTAAATTCTGTGAATCTCGGGCAGCTCGACTTGCGTGAAGTGTTTCCAGCTGCGCGTCATGTAGCTGGAGTCGAGTGTTTTAACCGATGCATGAAACGATACATTTTTAGACATAAGTTGTAACGGCGCCGTTTTCTTTGTGAGTGTTTATTATTATTCTAACGTTTGAGTCTAAGGTTTATTTTTTAGCACCTGGCGGCTCTTTTTACTTCTCATCCGTAAATAATCTGCATCTTTCACGTGATTCAGTTTATTTTGAAAAGTCTCAACAGGATCTTGAGCTTTATTGTGAAAGGTTTACTGGAACATAAACAAGCGGACACGCGATGCTGTTACCGTCGTTGTTGCTAGACAACGCATAAAAACAAGCGCTTGTCCGTCTGTAGTGTGGTTATATTAAATATAAGAGAAAGAGAGAACTTTAAGAAATTAATATAGCCACTACAGTGACCATCAAAACCATGAAAAAATATTGCTGTAAACAGTTTATTTTGCGACACCACAAAACAAACGATAGCGTAAAATGAAACGATAGATGTTTTTATATCGTCATCCGATATATATCGTTATATCGAACAGCCCTAGTTTGAGGTGAAATTGACAAATCTGGAGGTAGTCCTCCTTCTTTGTGAAATGTACCAGTACCACTAGTAGCAGTTCAGCCTCTGTTCATGGCACTATAAGACTTGCTTCATTGCAGACAGTGACACAAGTGTTCCAGCAGTTTCCAGTTCATGACAGGGTTGAGCCTTGGTTGTTCCTGAACATACTCTCATCTGCAGGTGAGAATTTGGGTATTCTTTCTGACTTTGGCAGAGTGGTGACACATCCAATTAACTTGTAATTTCATACAGTTGTTTGAACTGATTATCTTAAAATCTGTATGTGGCTCAGCTTTTGTACATCTACAACTTTCAATGTTAGATTTGCACTTGGACTTTCCCGCTACTCTGAGTATTGGTCAATCCCAATAAGTACTGACAAACAAATTCTTTTAAATGCTGGCAAAGAGAGGTAATGATCTGCTAACTGAAAGGTTGTTATGGTCTGTAAATGGCCTGTATTTATATAGCGCTTTACTAGTCCCTAAGGACCCCAAAGCACTTTACAAATTCAGTCATCCACACATTCACACACTGGTGATGGCAGCTACATTGTAGCCACAGCTGCCCTGGGGTGCACTGACAGAGGCGAGGCTGCCGGACACTGGGGCCATCGGGCCCTCTGACCACCACCAGTAGGTAACGGGTGAAGTGTCTTGCCTAAGGACACAACGACCGAGACTGTCCAAGCCGGGGCTTGAACCAGCAACCTTCCGATTACAAGGCGAACTCCCAACTCTTGAGCCACGATCACCCCTGTTGTTGGTGCGATCCCTGGCTGCCACAGCCTGCATGCCAAATATCCTTGGGCAAAATACTAACCCCGAGCTGCTCTCTGATGCATCCATTGGAGTATGAATGTGTGTGAATGTTAAATAGAAAGCATTTATATAGAAAAAGCATAGCACAAAACGCTTGTGTGAATGGATGAATGAGGCAAGTTGCGTAAAGTGCTTTGAGTGCTCAGATAGAGTAGGAAAGCGCTATATAAAAAACAGTTACATCTACACTTTTTAAAAGTCATATATATATTTGGTATGCATACTTTTGACCCTGTGTGGATTAAAGAAAATATCATTCAAACTTTTGATCCAATTCTTGCTTTTAAAGTCATTAAAGACGTATGCCACATAATCATTCCACCTTGGAAAAAGAACACTTCAAAGAAATCATCAAAAGCCCAAAATTGCCATGATATTCACTTCCATGATGAGTGGATGTAAACACCTGACCACATCTGCATATGTGGGAACCATACTGACCAACATCCTGATAGCAAAACATTTTCTTCTGTACCTATAAATCCAGTATTGATAAGTTTAATTTAATGTGTAATATTTGAACAGAAATCTAGATAACACAGAATAACAGTGTGTTAAGTTTCTTTATTCATCACAGTGTTATTCTACTCAACCCCAAGCCCCTCCCTGCAGAAACTACAGGTCTCATGAGTCGCTAAGACTGTGTGAACAAGTGCCAAACAGAAAGCAGGTCAAGAACAGTGCTCTCCAGACAGAACAATTGGAATGGCACAGTTTAATGGATTAGGCTGGTCACTACTCACAAACACAACAGAGTGCCTTCTGGCTACGTCTTTCAAGTGATTAATAGAGTGCTTTAGGATGCAAAATTCCTCTCCAGTAGTCGCAGTTTGACTAAGATTTTGCTGTTTTTGGATGTTACAGTATCAGGACAACACTTTTATATCACCATAAGAAAGCAGTGATCAGAGGCATTAACGCTTTAATTTACAGCAGACTTGTTGACAGCTGACTTGGCACATCAGTGTTAACCAGGTGGTTTTATGCAGCCACTGTGTGGAAAACAATTACATGTTTTATTACACGACCATTAATCTGGTTTAACCACATCAAGCAGCATTCTGGTCAGCTTGTGAGTTAGTGGTTATCAGATACCTGTTGTTAGCACTGACCAGGCCTTGTTCTGCGGCTTCAGTGGAAACAAATGTTTGCTGATGTTATCTGGGTCTACACACGCGATATTAGCCCTTTGGAAACTGCAAACGATGCTTTGTCGTTTAATCGTTATAGTGTTATAGTGCATAGCCTTAATACAGTTTATTCTGAGATGCTGTCTTTAACACAGACCAAAGAATATGATGCTGAGGATCACACTACCACATCCTTGATTATCCTTCTCAATAATTAGTTGACTGTAAAAACTGTAGCACCGTTTTCCGCTGAGGTAAACAAACACAATTACGAGACCGCAAACGCACCTCATAAACTGCCCTACCAAAGATGGTTCTTCTCTGCAAACCATATTACTGTAGTCTCCCGCTAACACTGGACAACTGCTAAAGGCTGCTCTCCACTCACTTTTATAAGCAAGCTCACACTGCACAATAACTAATGTTAAATGGCTGCGAGGCCAGCTGGATGCTTTCCAGGTGCTCACCGCTTTCTTGTTCATTGCCTTTCTTGGCAGTTGCTGCGTTTCCCATGGTAGGAAGACAGGGCGATCCACAGCTGGCTAGGAGCGATGATGGTGGCGGTTAGCTAACGGGGGGGTACTCCGTTAGCTAGCTAACAAATATCAGCTTTTGCTAGCTGGCTGGTTGAAAACGACATCAATGTCTTCCCTTTGTGCACAGAACTTCGATGTGCTCTGCTCACCGCCTTGTTGATCAAGGTCCTTTTGTCATTCAAGTATGCCTCCGCTGGAATGACAACATGATCCAGACTTTTCACCTCTGACTGCTGTCGTTTTGTGCTGCGTTCAGGTCATATGGGAATACCCCGGCAAGGCTTGCTCGGTGCAATGTTGCCTTCAGGTACCAGTCAGAAATAGTGGACTTATGTCTACATTATACTGATTATGTAAAACTGCTGTAACCCAATGTGTTGCTGTTTTTGGCTCTTGTTTTTATTGGTATATTTGACTATATTTTCTTTTCGCGTTTCACCTCTTCAATAGAAACGTCTTTCAAGTTAATGTTTGTTTTCATAAAAATATTTAATATGGCCTTTGACCTGATGGCCACTGTGTCATTTTTTTGGCATTTAACAGTTTGTCATTCTACTTGCAATAAATGAATTTATTAAAGCAAGTTTTAAAGGATAAACACACACATATAAATCTAAGCTGATATCACAAAAATACAGCTGCTCACAAAATAAGATGTCCATTCCAGCTGTCATAGGGTGAGATGGGGCTAACACAGACAGGCAGGCAACCACTGATACATAACCCCATGCATGTGTTTAAACTGTGGGAGGATTCTTGAGCACCCAGAAAGAACCCATCCATGCATCCATCCAACCCTTCTCTTTTCCTTATCCAATTTAAGGTTGAAGGAGGGCTGGAGCCTATCCTAGCTGTCACAGGGTGAGAGGTTAGGTGTACACACAGAGAATATATAAGACCAATATAAATAAGGCCCTATGCTGGATTAAACCCATGAGCTTCATGCTGTGAGGCGTCACTGTTAACTGAAATGCAGATAAGACGGTTATAAGAATATAACAAAAGATGATAATAGATTATAACCAGTAGTTTGGGAATTTGCTCGGCAAGCAGGGGTTGCTAGTTCAGTTCCGGCTGGAGACACAAATCTCTCTTTAGGGAGGAAGCGTGTCAGGTGAATGAAATCAAACATGCTGAGCTACCTGCTGTGGCGACCCTTTTGTTAAAGGAAAAGCCGTATTGTTATTCTAGAATAAATAAAAACAAACAAAGAAACACACACTTTAAGCTTCTCATCCCCCCCCCCCCCCCCCCCCCAAAAATAAATAAATAAATAAATAAATAAAACTTTATCATAAACTAGTATTCCGAAAATACAGGTTCTTCCCCACGAGTCTTAAAATGTGGCTGTAGTTTTGGACACGTTAGTGAACTCGGAGCGGGACGCGCCCATTAAATGCAGGGTTGTTTTTAGCACCATGGTCAGCGACACAGTTGCTAGGTAGCTGCTCTGTGTTTGTATCAGTGAGTTGAGGAGGAAGAGCTGTACCTATACTAAACAACGACCTGAAGATGTACGAAATCTCATTCGCAGTAGTGGTATCGCTTTTCCCTTCCTTCACAGCTACTTAGTGGATAAATATAATATGTGCTGACTTAACATATACGCCGCTCAGGGTGCTAAATGTCACGTAGTTGCCAGATCGCGAATGCAAACTTCAGCACTTCCTTCAGGCTTCCCCCCCACTCTTACACAACGAATGGTTTTGCCCATGGACTCGCTCCAGCACTCCTAGCACACAAGAGCACTACAATATACAGATTTTTGTTGTCTGTCAGCCAACGTCTGTTTGTTGTTTAGTGGCGGTAACACGAAGCAGGCACTGTTAAAGTCTTGTAAACAGTCCAGTGACTGGAGGGCTTCTGCAAAGACTTCTCCAAACGGTGGCTGTGTCGTCCGGATGAGAGCAGCAGAAGCTACACTGCCAGCGCTCGGAATAAATAAGGTAACGTTGAGGGGCTACTTTGCTTTCGCCTGTGCATTCTTCGCTAGGCATTACAGCTAAGCTAGCTGTAGAATAGCCTGGGGGTCATTATGTTGTCTTTGAGTAATTGTGTCATTAGGGAATATATTATTTGTTTTTATGTTACAAAATTGAATAAAAATGCTCTCATTCGACTACACTGTAAACGTTGCAGTGACGCTGAAAGTTAACTGGATGGTCACACTGCCAGATTGTTTCCTTGTGCTTTGATTCTTCCACCTGACCTATGCAATAGCAGCCTAGCGTTAGCTACTGCTTGCTAGCAACTCATTCATGGCAGGAAAACACCTGCCCAGGCTATGTGACATTTCATTTGCGAGCACAAGCAGTTTTCTTGAAAAGCCGATATATTACACGCGAGATTGTAAGTAATCGTATTTGGTGCTAATCTTTAAATACGAGGAAGATATTTTAAAAAAGAGGGGGGATGGCCTGTAATCCCACCACTGATCTGGAAGATACCATATTGACTACTTTGCTGTGACATGCATAGATTCTCCCTTTTACTCTTGTGCAGCAAAGCGTTTTAGTTCAGACCAGCTTTGCAAGAACCCCTATTTTATTTGCGCTAACATATGGGTGAGCAATGGGAAGCTTTAATTATATGATGAATACGGAGCTTGAAGACTGGATTGATTCTGTGCTTTTTGCAGTCGAGTGTGCCACTTGCAGACCACATGCCGACAGGGCACCCTGCTAGTGACCATTCCCATCCGCGCAGATGGATTACATGTTAATAACAAGCTTAACATATTCTGAATGTCATCCTGCCTGTAGGCCATATGCCAGACACACGGTTTTTGACATAAATATAAATATGATATGTTTAATCTCTTATTTTCATACATCTTGTGCTGTGTAGTAGTAATATACTTTATTACATTTGAGTAAAGGTTTCGTGTGAGAAATTTAACCTTACTTCAACCATTCCACAAATGCTAGTAGCATTGAAGAGAGGTTCACATTTTTACAAACTACAGGCGTATGCTGATGGGTTTTTTTTACTATGTCCCCTGTGCTCTGTGCAAACTGCTTTGCATAGTAAGCAAAAGATTTCATTAAGCCAAAGGCTTTCTGCCCTTTTTCTGTTTGTAAATCACTTTTCATTCAGAGCTTTGTGCAACTGTGGACTGAGCACTGTCCACACTCTCCGTGTTTTTTCACCCTGTCCCATTTTATGTAGATAAAGCTTGTAGATTGCAGTTAATGTATTCAGTTAATTTCCTTTCCAAGGTGTTGGTTTTAATGTAACATTTGACAAGTTAGCATAAATAATTTCTGATGAAGTTATGCTTAACATTTAACTGTTGATGTATTTCAGTACCCTGTGGGCTGACAGCTCCCACACTTGTTCCTCTTCATATGTTGAGGAAGGCGTGAAGTCAGTGTTGGGTCACTGGTTGCAGCTAATTTTAGATCCACTGCAATTCAAAGCTCTCTGCTTTCCTGTGAGAATTGGCCACAAATTTAGCCCTCATTATTTTTGGGCAGACACTGAGGTGTCAGTGGTCACATAGTTAACTAAATAAATGTAATTATGCTATGTTTATTTTATTATACTTCCTGGTTTTCACCGTTAAAATATGCAGTGTCACTCTTACAGTTTTTCACATGAGCAACGTTTATTGAATCCTTCCAACGTGTTCTCAAAACGTGGCAAAACTATTAAGCACATTAAAACTCTTGAAATTCTATAAAGTTTGAAAATATATGGAGTAAAAATTACAAATTACAAATTCACATCCCACGATTCAGTAGCCTGCAGAACAACCTTTAGCAGCACTAACTTGATATTATCAGGGGATTATTTTTACAGTCATGTGAAAAACGAAGTGGAAACCTAAGTACACCCCATTATTTAATAGCTTGCAGAGACATTTTAGCTGCAGCTACTTAAGTTATTGAATTGAAGTAATTGTTTTCTGTATATCTGTCACGTCTGAGGTAAGGAGAGGACCCAAACGCTTAACTTTAAAAAGGCAGTTCATTTATTTACAACAATAAATGTGCAAGCTCCAGCAGTGTGGCTCCCAAGATGATTCCTCCCGAATTCCTCACAGTGCAAACGTGCATGGCGTGAATCGTGACGACAACGAACTCCGATCCCCCGCTGTGGCTCTGCTCCCGTGCAACACCCCGCTCTCGACTCCTAGTGAAAAAATTCCAAAACACAAACGATGACTAGGTACCTTTCGGTAAAGAGGTTTTCAAAAATAGAAAGCCGTGACTGCACTAATGAGTCGAACTCAACGATCCACCGTCGACTGAAGCTCAACGCTGGTGCAGACTGTAATCAGCTACACCTGGCAGCAGCTGATGAGCTGCAGGTGTGGCAAGCTCCAGCGCGGGAACGCTTCCAGGATGAGCTGCCCTCGGTCCCGATCGTCCTGTAACAAAACATAAACACAGGGAGGGGAGGAAGGGAGAAACACATAAAACATCACACACATACACAACAGCGGAGAACTGCCACACTGTGACAATATCAGTCTCTCACATTGTTGTGGAGGCCTGCTCCTCTTTCAAAAGTTGCTTCAAAATCATTGAAGTTTGGACATTCATTTCTTGAAGGTCTTATTACACCATGTCAGTCGGCAAATCTTTTTGACTGGGCCATTGCGACACCTTGATTCTTTTTTTTTCTTTTTTAAAATTTTCAGTCATTCTGTTGCAGATTCGCTTGTATGTTTGGGATTATTGTCCTGTTGCGTGAAAGAATTGTATGTAAGCTGCAGCTGTTTAATAGATGGCCTCACATTTGACTCTGGAATACTTTGGCATATAGAGGAGCTCATGGTTGTTCCCTCCACCACCATGCTTGAAGTGTTTGCGCCTGATACACTGTGTTTGATTTTCGCCAAACATGGTGCTGTGCATCATGGCCCATCTCCATTTTTGGATGGTCTACCTAAAAGACTTTGTTGCAGAAGCTTTATTGTTTGTTCAGATCCAACTTTGCAAACTTGGAAACCTGGAAACGCCATTAGCGTGCTGCCTGCTGTAACCCTAATTTCCTTCGGGATTAATAAAGTATTCTGATTCTGATTCTGATTAATCTGTGCTGCCATGTTTTTATAGAGAGAAAAGACTTTCTCCTGGTAACCGTTTCAAAGACGCCATACTTGTTTCTAATTGTTTCTAATTGTGCTGTCATGAATTTTAACATTTAACATGATAAATGGGGCCAGTAGAATCTGAGATGTAGCTTTTGTGTTTTCTGCACTTTTTCTGAACGTTGTGTGCTCTAACCTTCGGGTATTTTTGCTGCGAGGTCCACTCGTGGGAACACTTTGGCTTTGTGTTAGCATGCCTGAATGCTTCAGACTATCAAACTACCAAAACATCTGATTTAAAGATCTATATTTATAGCTGTGGTCACAGTTAATCAATTAATCAAATTAAATTAATTAGCAGCATCTGGCTGCTGCTTACCCTCTTAATTCATATGGAAGCAGCAAGGGTGTAATTAGTTTGCAGAGGACTGCATAGAGTCCTGTGAAATGTTTCTTTTTCACATGACTATGTGTAATACTGTTATTTCCTTTTGAAAGTGTCCAGTTTCACTTCTTACTTATCCAGCACGATTACAAGAAGTGTGAATCAAGTAAGAAGTTAAGTAAATGTGATATTGGGTAAGATGTGAAATGTTCAACACAACTCTGCTGTAGCATTATAAAGTAGAAGAGCATCTCTTTGCAAAAATATGTTTTACTGGGTTAGACCAGGTTTGCAAATAGTTCAAATGAAGTCGGCAAATTGTTTCTAAATAGATGGAAACTGTTTACGATTTTGCAGAAACAGCAAGAATTGGGGTTAGAAAATGGCACTCACAGTTTTCTGCTTAAATTCTTTGTTTACATTTGCGTTTCATCTGTGATGGAGCCGTGCTGTAATAGTACAACGTGACTCCATTCTTAGCCAGTGCCTTCTTCTGAATGCTCGTACATCCCCTCGGGTCCCAATGCTGCCGTAATGGCGGGCATACTGTTATGTACATAGAAGAACTTCTGTCTGGAAATCCTGCTCTTTCAGTATAACACAAGGCTAAATGGTATTTCCCCAGGACTTTCTATTGATTCTGTATTTGATTTCTGCTGATGTAGTTTCATGTTAGGCTGGAGGAATATAAAACAAGCCCCTCTGGGATGTACCACTAGTTGTTGACGGGACTTGTGTAATAGGTGTGACACAACCTTGTCATGTACAAACACAGTCTTCTGCTTAAGCTCTGCTTTTCCTTTGACTCACTACTTTCAGACTATTTACGTGGTCTTTGTTTTTGGTATAAAAGAGGTTGTTTTAAAGAGTGATTTGCTGTCATCTTAAAATACTGAGATAATATCATCCTGTATTGCACGTTCTGCAAACCATACCAGCAAAATGCCCCCACAGCCAAACAGAGCCACTGTATGGGTCAAGGACTCAATTGTTTTCCTTTACTTTTCCACTTTGCCTGTGTGGGGAGACCACGGTGTGTAGTAGTATGACTACACATTTACCACCTGTGCTGGATAATAAGGGTGAGATTGTGCATAACAATGCCCTGAAAGACAGATATGCATTTGTTGAGCAGCATGAAGAGCTGAGTCGCTACAATGAAGCCTTTCTGTGTCGTGTGGCAGGGAGGGAAAGTGCATGAACTAAGCATCTCTACCAGGTCTGCAGTCATAGCGCTGCAAATTCTCAGATGGCCCTTTGGCTCACCCTGTTGGTGAAAATGTGCTACTGCAGCAGAGGATTAAGTGGAAACTCCACTTTATTACGATTATATGTAGGGACGAATAGTAATTTGTAGGGGAGACCGGGGATAGTTGTAACATTTTTGACATTTCTGTCTGTAAATTGGAGCTCTTTTAAGGTAGTGGATTCAAAATGTAATGCAAAGTATTTACATGTCTCGGCTATTAAATAGTGCAGGTATTTTCTCTGCAGCACAATTACCCATTGCATGGTATGGTCTCAAACACAAAGAGTGAAATGTTACAATTAACCCCATAGTCTGGGTTAGTTGTAACATATCCTGGGGTGAAATGTAACACAATGAAATAAGGGTACTAACAAAACATTAACATGTAATCTTTGTTTATTCAACACACGAATGCACTTAGAGCCATTTATGTAACTATGTGTGTGTGTGTGACAGAATGCAGAAATCTAGATTTTGAACATATGCCAACCCCCCAAAAAAGATAAATTATGGAATTTTCTGCAACTGAATATTTCATTAATTTTGGTTGGTCTTCCTTGAGTTTGGCCTCGTTGGCTCAGTGGGCATTATAACCTACAACTCTTGCACCAATTTTTAACATAACAATGAAGCTGAAAAAATGTAGTTGTTCACCAGCATCGCAATTCCATTACTTTTTATCACGGCTTACCTTGGTGTGGTTTGCTAAGTGCTTCAGAAAGATGAGGAATTCTGTTTCTTGCACCCATCCTGATTTATTTCCACTACCAGTACTTCCTACTGGTCCATCTCTGACACAGTGGTCTGCATAATGTATGTGTGGGAACACAAACAGTGGAGGAATTGTGTTGCCAATGGCATTAACCGCATATACAAAAGCGACCAGTGAACCTCTCTCTGCTGATGTCTTTGCCCCAACTTGTTTAATATAAGTTAAAGTAATAGTGTGGTAAGTTGTAACATCTGCATTATTGTTACAACTGACCCAGACTCCTATAGCCATGAACTAGCTAACATTACAGCCAACAGCTAAAACATTAGCACTAAAGACCTACACAGAATATATCCCCATAGACATACAAATAACATAATTTAAGTTTGATGAGTTTAACTGCAAAGCAGATAATGCTATTAGAAATTGAAATAAAGTAGAAAAACTTACTTTTTGGCATACAAATGACTTTTTTTCATGTTAAATTGTCTGTGTTTGACAAAATGTGCTGATTTTTCACATGTGATATCAGAACTGAGTTGGACATGCACAGGATGAGTCACATCATTTGAAACTTAGCCCTGACTGGAGAAATTGGAAGTGTTACAACTGACTCACGTTACAACTATCCCCGGTCTCCCCTACTTATAATGCTGTCAGTATCTATGAATATGACAAATGTGACAAATAGTTATGAAAACCTCCAAACCAGATTTTGTTGGTGTTTCTATTCATCACAGAGTCCTTTAAATAGAAATCTGAGGAGCGGATTAACAAACTTAGATAAGGCCTGTGGCTGTTAAAGAAATGCAGCTGCTGCCATTTTCTGAAGGTGCATTTATGGAAGAGGTCGCCTAATACTTCTGTGATTAAAGGGAGTAGGTGTTTTTGGTAACAAATATGGTTGTTATGGACTTGAAATGTATTTTTTTTTGTAGAAAAGGCTAAATCACAATTTTTCTAAATCGTGTTTTATATTTTATGTTATAAAATTCAAAAGCTGAACCTTTTTTTTCAATCCTGTGATATATTTTACATTTTAGACTGACTAAAATGACTGACAGGATGATTGTCACAAAATAATGTTTTTTAAGTTACTGTTAAATAACACTAAATCCTCATCTTCAAGTGAGTTCAGGTGAAATCAGGCCATCTCGTGGTTTATAGCCACCGCTACCAGCGAAACAAACGAGCAAAACAACAGCAGGCCTGTTTTTGCTGGATCATCCATCAGTGTGCCGCTGAAACGTCTCACCTGTGACCTTATATGGTCGCAAAAACAAGCCTACATAGAAAAATCCGTGTCGACATTTTTCCCATAAGATACAAGGAGGGGAAATGAAATCATCGAATCAGTGACATATTTACCGACATACTTATAAATATATTTATGCGCATGTGTATCTTGGTTTTTTTGTTGTTTGAGGTTGAAGCATGTTTTATTACAGTAGCTATTTTTTTTTTAAAGTGTAATTTATAATGTCTGTCATATCTGAAAAATAATTATTATAAATCTTGATTAAAAACACAAAAACCTCTACAATAATTCTTCTTCAAATTAGGAATAAATAACCCTGCAATACTGTGCAGGATAATTAAGAGCAACAACACGGCTTTTGCCTGGGGACTGTGTGTCATTTTCATTTTTTAAAATACTTGCATTAGAGATTTGTGCACTTTCTGCTCGTATGTTAGTTTAGTTGCATCATATGTGCTTGTCAGCTCCACCGTTGTTCCTGAGGGTTCACGTGACACCGAGGTCTGCTGCTCCTATGGAGACGGTATTCCCTGCCTACTGTACAGAGAGCCGGTACACCACTGGGAGGTGGGGGGAAATTGTCAACAGCACAGCTTGCTTCACTTTATCACCCTGACTCTTTGTTGTTGCTCTCCCTCGCTCTCTGCTGAGCTCACTTTAGTCTCCGTTCGTCCCAGGATCAATGCCGCGTGGTTTCCGCAGGCAGACCAAGAGGCTGACAGTGACGACTACTGAGGGATCAAGCAAGGCGATCAGATTGTTTCCTCATTCTAATTTGTCCAGAGGATGCTGATGGGATCAATAAGGTCGCTTTGCAAGCTAGCCCGTGTGCTTGTGCTCAGCGCTCCTACAGGAGGGTGTGTGGACGGTAAACACTGGTCGATAGGAAATGGACTTTTCTGTGTGTTCTCACCACTAGAGGCTACTGTTGATCTCTTTATGAAATGCAGTGGAGATGCCACAAGACGGTGCACTGTAGATGTAGTATCACTAGTTTATGTTTCTTATGATTTATGTGCCACGAATAAGTATTTGCCCCCCTTGCCTGATTTCTTAGTTTTTTGCATATTTGTCACACTTACATGTTTCAGATCATCAAACAAATGTTAACATTAGACAAAGATAATGCAAGAAAATATAAAACACAGTTTTTAAATGATCATTTCATTTATTAAGGGCAAAATGCTATCCAAATCTACCTGCCCTGTGTGACCTATTGACTCAAGAGTCAAATAAAACTTATATGAAAAATTAATTGAGGTAAAAGATCTCAAAAATAAACCGATTCACCTTCCCAGCAGTGGTTAGACTACCAAAATCACTCTATGAGCACATCAAAAACTCATCCAGGGTGGCACTAAACAATATCTAAAGAACTGCAGGACTCAGTTGCCTGATTTAAGGTCAGTGTTGATGAATTAACATTAAGAAAGACTGGGCAAAAATGGCATCCATAGGAGATTTCCAAGGCAAAAACCACTGCTGAACAAAAAGAACATCTTGAATCCACAAGACATCTGGGAAAATGTTCTGCAGGCTGAGGAGAGTTGAACTGTTTGGAAGGTTTGCTTCTCGTTACATCTGGTGTGAAACTAACACCAGTTCATAAAAAGAAAGTCCGTTTTGTCCTTATTTATCCAAATGAAAATCTTTGGTGTGACTTTAAATGAGCCTTTCATGCTTGAAAAGCCTCCAGTTTGGCTGGATTAAAATCATTTTTGCAAATGATATAAAAAAAAATATATATATAAAAAAAAATGCTTGATTGCAGTTCTTTTTGTCGAGACTGGCCAATTATCAGGGTGCAATTACTTTTTCACATGGAGCCAGGTAGGTTTAGCTTTTTTTCATCTTAATAAATCGTTATTAACAAACTGCATTTTGCATTTACTCGGTTTATCTTATCTAATATTTAATTTTCTTGATGATCTGAAACATGTAAGTGTGATAAATATGCAAAAAAAAAGAGAAATCAGGAAGTGGGCAATATACATCGCTATATTTCACAGACTTATTAATCTTGCTATCTTTCCAACTTTGCTATGCTGAAAATCATATCATTATTTCAAATGTATGCATTATTATATGTAAGTTGGCGTTGTCCAAAATGCAACACATAGCATTTGTCATAGAAAACATGTTTCAGTGACACTTTGCCTTTTAGACTTAATGGTCTGGCACCCCTAATTTTCTTTGTCAACCAAAAGACCCTCAAGATGTAATGTCTTTCAAAAATAGTAAGAATGAAAAATTAAAATGAAATTAAAGTAAAAAGTAAAAGAATAAGTTGGTCACAGAAAAACAATCACAGCGTCTTGTTAATTGCCTCAGAACCCTTCACATGTATCACAGAACCTCTTGTGGAGATGAAAAACTGTCAGGCCATTAGTAATCATCACTGCTCAAAGTTCAGCTTCTACAAACTCTCCTTTTTACTTGAGAGACTCATGAGTGGCTGAAATAGTTTGTCTAGCATCCAGGTTTTTAATCCTATTCTAGTTTTGTTGACATTCAGACTGTAGCCATGATAAACTTGTGTGGACATTAAAGCACCCAGGCTTCATGGCTGCTATCAAATCTAAAATTTGACAGTCAAATTGGATTTAGCCATTGTATGAGATGATGAGAGTACTTGATCCTGTGATGAATGAAAATGTAAGAAGTAAAGAAGAGACAAAAGAAACACCCTTCAACAATGTCACGAGTGCTGATGTTACATTATTTGTCCACCAGAGGGCACTCTGTAGCTTCGCTAATGGGAGTGTGTGTTTGGATTTCCACAAACACAACAAGCTGCTGCTCCGAGTCAGGCAGAACATATGAGTAAGACACGACTTCTTGTGACAGTAAAAAAACAAAGCATCATCTGTTTCATAATAAGCACAATCACTACGTGACAGAATCACAAGCTTAATCTCTCTCTTAATAAAAATAGTGTACATGTATGGCTGAATAAAAACAAACAGGTGAGATGTTAGAATGCTTTTATTTTTATTTTAGTAAACACTCAAAACTTACAATAGACAGCTGCTGGGGTTTGGAAGAGAACAAATATTTAAAATATAATCAGAATTCTTGGAGCAGCCTCTCCGTGTATTAACATGCTGAATTTGCTCCCGGTGAAAATGTTAACTCCCGAATTTAAATATTTATAATGTTCTTATTTAATTCAGAGTCAGCTGTTTAAATCAGAACAGGTGAAATTCAAAACTGACAGCTCTCCAAGTAAGACTTCAATATTAAATAAAATGGTCCAGTTATGAAGCTTAAATTGAATCTTAGCCAGACAGATTTGCTCAGGAACTAATAAAACACTGAAAAAACCAAACATTAACATTTAGAAGTTACCTAAGTGACTTATATGTCATGTTTAACCTGAGTAGCGAAAGACCGGGGGTGTTGAAAACGATATGCCGGGAGTCCGCTGTTCTCACTGGCCCTGGTGAACATTGACCTCCCGGTCAGCTATCGAGCTGGTGGGTAACAGACGTCTCTGAAAACGTCTGAGCACTTTTGCAAATATGTGATGTCTTGATAAGAGCAGATATTTGAAGCTTACACAGCTACATTCTCGCCTGAAAATATCTTAAAAGTTTATTTTGTGACCCAGAAAGAGGAATATTTCAAACTTTTTAGCCGCTTTCCTCCACCATTGTTTGAGTTTTGAATGAAATGCATTCTGGGATATTTGGCTGCACCAAGTTGACACAAGTCACCATCGATGCGTGCTCGATAAAACGGGAGGAGCGAGAACACATCCTATTTTAGCATACTTGGCTTGATGCGTACTATGAATTGGAACAGTACTTGGTCTGCGGCTGATGACATGTCACAAGTCCAGTTCTCATCTAGAACTGGTTTTCAATTACCAAGTTGTTAGGCTGCATGACCCAAGGAAGTTTCTGACCTTAGTGCACAGACATGGTGCACAACATTTAGATAGCTGGGACACTGAAACTAAGACACATGTAGAAGTACAGATGCTAAAGGATTCGTTAGTAACAACAGTGCAGGTTGATAAATGAATATTCAGCTCAGACAATCTGAATGGAAACATGTATCTTCAACTGATACATCAAAGCGAAACGCTGCCAGGTTTCTTTTAATCTCTGTATGGTTCTTATAGTGTATTCAGTTTCTCACCATTTCAACCACCGTCTTTCTTTACGAGCAGAAAATGTTCCGAAATGTATAATAGGTGATTACATAATAATAATAATAACTTTATTTATAAAGTGCTTTCAAACAAAGTGCTGAAAAAAGATAAATAAATAAAAGCAATACAGAAAAAACAATGCAATTTAAAAACATACATACAGTGTCCAGCTTTCCATGTAGAGGTGCAGGTTTGTCACAACCACGATAAGCTCATGCTCAGTGCAACACATAACCACCATAAAAATCAGCTGTGTGTAAGCACACTCAGTGTGTTACTTGTTAATCCATCACTGGATTAAGTCACACAGATTCACGAGTGTGCAGTTTAGATTTTCGATCCACCTGATGCTGCCTTTTTTTTTCCAGCTAGAGCACAGGGACTGCTGAAGTCATAGGGAGACATAGAAACACACAAACAATGCAGGAAATGAAGCCTAGTCCAACACTGTGAGGCAACATTACCAATCATCCAGACACTGTGCTACCCCAGCAGCGACCGTTTCAATCTTCATAATGGTTGATTATATTCAAAAGAGGTTTAAAGACACACTCCCTGACCACAGCCAAATAAGAACAGGATTTGGCTGGTGACTGGTGTTAATTTCCCACACAGTTTATAGCCCGGGGCATGTTTTTAACAAACCACTGTAAAGATGCCATCTGTTTGAATGAAGTGACCTCCCAGGCATACAATTAAACCCAGCTGGCACAAGACACGACGAGTAGCAGAGAACTCTTTACTTGACATCCACATTAATATTTCACAGTGATTCCAAATAATGGCAATTATTACTGTAGCCATCACACAGCTTTATCTCATTAGCAGTATTGCAGTTTCGCGGCTGTATGGAGTTCTGACTGAACTCTGTCCCGTGTCAGATTGACGGATGTAGCCTGGGTTAGGCCTGTGCTGCTGCTGGAGCTGCTTTACATCAAAGAGCACGTCCAATGCGCTCCAGTCGAAAGCACACACTGATCCACGCTGTGCACTGCAGTCACCCTTTGAGCAGTCAACCTACTACTACTGTTCTGCAGCTGTAAAATATGGTTTTTCTTCTCCTCCACAGGCATTCCTACCCACTCCCCTCCCCCCCGTCCACCCCCTCCCCACCTTTCTCCTGCTGGGGATGTAAATAAGCTGGGGTTGTGCAGACCCTTGAGAAGTCCTCCCACTCCCGCTCTTCCCAACCACTGCTACCCCCTCTGACGTCCCTGCCCACTCACACTCTGCTGCTGCCGCCGCCGCCGCTGCTGTTTATGCAGCTGAAAGGTGCCAGGGAGATGCTCAGATGATCCATTGGGTCGTTGTGAACCACTTCGTCCACACAGCCCTAGACAGGGAAGACTAACTAGTGTGAGTGTGAGAGAGTCCTTGGGGGTGCTGCGAGCACCCTGTGAGGCCCGCCCGCCTGCCAAGCCTGGCAGAAAGCTTGGCTTGTCCCTTTACTCCTCCAACCCCTGAGATGCCCTCCCCTCCCAATGATGGAGGTGAGTAAGAGAGACTCAACTTTTTTGTGTGTGTGTGCATACACCACCTATAAAAGTACACATTAGCAGAAATACACACACAAATAATTTAGGGATCATGATGCACGGAGCTACGCCGAAATAAAACCATTTACATTCTAGCCTCATAAACACACCAGAGTAAATCCCCTGCAGAAATGAGCAAAATATATTAGAAGACTCAGTCTGGAGCACAAGCTGTGACTGTATCTAGCCTTGTTGTATGTTTTCTCCTCCTCCAGAGGATCAAGGAGCGTCCCCCGTGAACAGGCCATCTGTGGGCTCCTACCAGAGCAGCGGGAAGAGGAAGGTGCACACCAAAAAGAAAAAAGGCACCATTACCGCCAACGTCGCTGGCACAAAATATGAAATTGGTATTGTAATTTGCTTTCTTGTATTTATTAGTGAGAAGCATTTGAAATTATTTGACAATAGAAAAAAATGAGTAAAATAAACATACAAACCACTGGGGGAATCACCATACATCCCACGATACGATATTATTGCAATTTTTTAAAATATTTTGCGATATTCAGATTCTGTACATAAAGGTAAACTTTATCAATATTCATTTTCTCTAATATCAAAGTCTCACACTCAGTCTTTCTCTCATTTCAGTTTTATTGTTGACAAACTGAACGGTTTGTATTACAGTCTAGTCCAACTTAACTGAATCAACCATCTGGTACAATTATAGCTATTCTGAACTATGCAGTTTATGAAAACTATGCAGCCCCTTCAGCAACTGAAGAATTTGAAAGTAAATTAAAATAAAATATAATTTTACATTAAATAAAAAAGTTTTAAACTTAATTAAAATAAAACATGTCTTAAATTAAAATAAGTAAACTGTCATGTTTATTGCTGCCAAAAAAAAGTTAAACACATTTGGACAGTGAAGGAATGTCAGGATTCTTGCTCAGAAGTCAGAGAATGTTCCATTCCACGAAAAAATTGTTTGTAACAAAATATCGATTTCTGCCGTCCCTGTATCGATACATTATTAGCAAACAAAATATCACCATACTACATAGTATCGATTTTTTCCCCCACCCCTACAAACCACTGTGTGGTGTCGGGAAAGATCTTCTCTCGCCATGACTGAGGAGCTTCCAAAGATTCCACTACAGTGCGTTTAACGTAGAGTCTCCGAAATTCAAGCGTCTGAATCTTTATTTTGATTCATTCCTTGTGAAAATTTCATTTGTGAGTGAGACCAACAACTCGTGTGTTTCTTCTGCAGGTAGAATTAATGTTCTCTGACAAGGTGAATTTCTATTAATCTCAGAAACAGCCCTCAGTACGGCTTACTCTGTCTGTCAAAACCCCACAAAATCCAATCACAGTGTTTTCTCAACAATAAAATCTAATTTGCTGCGTTGGATTGTTTTTAAAGATACCGCCTTTATTTAATAGCTTCAGTTAAAACTAAAAGAGTTGCAGTCCAGCAAAACACTTCTCAAAGAGACAGCTTGGCTTCATATACATGCATAAATCTTTGTTGAGGTAATATAACTTAGAGGTGAGCTTTTTTAGATTGGCTGAAATAGCATTGTAAGCATTCCTCCCATGTTCAATATACTGTGTGGCAGCAGGGCTCTCAGGGGTGAACTACAACCTATGAAACTAAAGAGTCAGCAGCAGAAAGTAGAAGTTGGATGCTGCAGGGATCTTGTAGGTAGATGGAAGTCCAGCTGTGAGTCAGTCAGCTAGCTGTGACGAGACCCTCACAGTGGCCATTCTGAGAGCAGAGCAGAGCTATTTTGGAGGGAAATTAACACTAAGGGCCAGATAGATGGCTCATTTTTGCTGTTACCTTTTTTTGCAGCTGTCTTTTTCTGTTTCAGAATTGATAGCGTTACGAGAAAAGGTTAAAGGTTAGGGAGTATGTGGCTGGAAATCTGCTTTACACACACTGAGAAGGGACTGCCGACTCGTTACCCTGAGGATGTCTATTTAGTAAGATGTGTAAGAAAGGCCGATTAAATCTTTTTTTGTACTCAAAGCCCTGCTAGTAACTGCAAGCATAGGCCTGCTGTGATGTAAACCCTTCCTGTTCCAGTTAGCAAAACACTGTGAGCCTCTACCTACGTTAACAGATGGATGAAGTCACATCGGAAACACGCAACATTAGGCAAGCCTTCTCCAGGTTTGTGGAGGCTTTCAAGAAATTAATTAATACCTTGTTTCGTTAGGGCATATGAATTTTTCATTACTCGCTGAATAATGAATCGTTGTTGGATTAATGTCCAAATGGGCTTGCCACCTATCTCTCATACTATGGGGTTTCCAGTGGGATTTGAATGCATTACAGACAATTAATTTATCTTTTTGAAGAGAGGCATTACGATTGGCTGCTCTGCAACCATTCCATGAATGGTAAATATTGCTGTGAGCTTTTTGATCTATAATCTCCGCGTCTCATTCCTCCCCTAATGTATGCAAAAACAAAATTTAAGCCAAGCAAAATGTTTGAGTGAAATATTGATCTGCAAAGCAGAAATAATTGATTTGTGGGTCCAGGTCATTTCTTATTCTTATTTTGCATCAATATCATTGAGTTGTTTTGCCGTCGTGAATATGTATAGTCAACCCTCTGGGGGTGTTTTCCTAAAATCAAAGTGTATGTAAAGCTTATTTAAGTGACTGCATGTCTCACTCTATTAATGGAATACAATCTAATGAGAGTGTTTCCCTCACAGTTCGTATAGTCATCAATGAAATGGACTTCATCAAGACCCGCGATGATGATGAGACTGCCAACCTCATCTGGAACGACTCAGCTGTGCAGCATGAGAAAATCGCTGAGCTCAGGAATTACCAGGTATACATGGTTACCATGTCAAGTCAGTACACCTTTGTTAGTGGTTCAATAGCCTAGAGCGGCGGTCCCTAATCCCCGGGCCTCGGACCGGTACCGGTCCGTGAGTCGTTTGGTACCGGGCCGCGAGAGTTGAGGCTCAGGTGTGAAATGTATAGTTTTCAGGGTTTTTATCGGTTTTCAGCGTTATTTTGTTATCGTTTTTATCGTTAACTTGGTTTTCCTGGGTCTTTTCACGTGTGTTATGAATAAATCTTCTTTTTTTCAGTACCAGTACTAGTTTTATGTTGTTGTATTTATCCGCGACACCTTAAAGGCCGGTCCATGAAAATATTGTCGGGCATAAACCGGTCCGTGGCGCAAAAAAGGTTGGAGACCGCTGGCCTAGAGGTTATAGAGGAGAGCTCTCTGGATAAGGGTTCAATTCCTCTGCTGACCAGGAAAATATGGCTCTTAATCTTTGGAGCTCAAGAATATGGACCGAGACGTCTGAAAAAGATTGTTACTTGAGTAGGAAAGGTGAGATTTTACCTGTGAAAGATGCCTCTGATTGAAATGCACTGTCAGTAAAAACAAGATTGAGATGCTGTAATAACCATGCTGCTTATAACTGATTTTTCTATTAAAACTCTACTTTTTAAGATGCCATAGACCATAGGTGTCAAACTGTGGCCCGCGGGCCAAATTTGGCCGCAGCCGTGAAGCCATACCAAATTACTATCAGAGCTGGCCTACTGGTATTATACAGCTAATGTATATATTGTTTAGTATTAAGCTTCGCTTGTTCCATATTCAGTTTTTCAGCAAAACTTATTTGAGTTCATAAGAAAAGATTCATTCTTATATCTGGAGGAAGATTTTTTTTTCAATAAATATTAATGTTAGCCAGCGACTTTGTTCCAGTTTTGAATTTTGGCCCACTGTGTATTTGAGTTTGACACCCCTGCTGTAGACGTTTTCTTACACAGTCAGAACAAACTATTAAATGAAATGTGAATAAATCTTAGCTACCAGAGGTTTGCCAAGAATTAAAGATAGAATTTCAAAAAAAGGTCATTCGTGTGTGTGAAGAAAAGCAGGGTTCGCTGCTTTATTATCCTTCGGTTGTGTAAACCACAACATGTCAAATTTATAACATGTAAACCTGCTGACGTTTAGCTTTTGATCAAATAAATGAATACAGGAAGTATCATATGTACACTTTAGGAAACAGCTGTTTCCATGAAGATCGTGACTGGGATCGCTGAACCTGATGAACCCATGTGTTTCTGGGTTAATCCCACCCAGGGTCTCTTTGCAGTACCCGTCTGCCTTATTTCTGTCTACCACCAAATGACAACTATTAAACTGAGTATATTTAAAAAAGAAAGGAGGTGAGAACAGATGGGACGGAGGCGGTATTTGGAGAATTATGCTGGAAGACAACTGAATGAGAGCATTCAGTTACAATAATAACAATTAAATAAGTTATAATAGGAACAATTTAATAAAATATAAGTGAACAAAAGGAAAAACGATAAGCTGGCAGAAGACAGTCTGGCTTCCTTAAACCATCAGAGTGAGAGCAAATAGTAAGGAGGGGTGAGCCCAATGAGAGCGAACATCTTCCACAGAGACGGGAAGATTGACGGGTAAACTGACAAGTTGTGAGCAGCAGGGGATGTTTGGGCGGGTTTCAGACGTCACCTGTGATGTTGATAAGAAGGCCCTGAACAACAAGAGTTGTTCTGAGTTCTCCATGCTGGTCTGAGTGATCTTACCTCTGTTTGACCCCCCCGCCCTGCTGGGTGAACTTGGCTGATCCCGGTCAGCTCTGAGCATTAGCTATCCATCTTGTCGAGCGCTTATTTGATTAGACTGGGCACTAATGATCGATTAAATCACAGGCTAGTCAGGAATCGTATGGCTTGTTAGGAAAGGGGCAGCAAGAGTTCAGCTAAGTAGATTGAATATTACAAATACTGTAACAGCTTAACATGTTGTAACGTGGCTAATGTTTCACGTAGAGCTGGTGATGTCAGGTTTTTTCTTTTTTTTAAGCGCTCCCTCACGCCGCCGTGGTGCTTCATGAGATAATTTTTCAGAAGAAAAGTAGAAGTCCCTCAACAATTGGTTTTGATTTCCCCTCACGAGTCACGTCGTCTCGCAGCATTGGCATAATTGTGCAATCTCTTCCGAATCCCTAATTACGTCTGTCTCGTTTGGATAATAATCACGCATTCCCTTTACCCTCTGCATCCTTGTTTTTTTTTCCTTTTTCCCCTCCCTTCTCCTACTCTTTCTCCCTCTTTTAATTTTTCCTTTTTTCCTTTTAGTGATGTACTGTGAGAGTTTGCTGTCAAGTTTCACTTCATATGAGCCTAATTAACGCCCCTGTTCAGGCTCATTTGGTCAAAGAATACAGAAAACCCGGAGTTTTTCCTATACCCCCACCTCCCTTTCGGCACATTCAAAGCAATTCATTCAACTGTCACTGCAGGAGCTTGCGATGCAGAACCAATTACCTTGGCCCCTCTGAGTTGAGATTGATCTTTTTTTTTTCCTCGCCTCTTCCCTCCCCAACCTTTAAAGTATAAAAAAAAAACCCATGGTAAACTAAATAAAGGTTAAGAAAGGTCTCAGCGTCACCTTTTTGTTTTGAGTCCGTAATTGGGCATAAATGTCAGAACATTGTAAGCTCACTTCAGGTTGCTGCCTTTAATGTGCTCATTTTTATGAAGGGGTGGGGGTGAAATTGAGTGGCGTAATGGCCCTAACAACATTATTATGTCTGCTTGTCCCGTCGCAGAGAATTAACCATTTCCCTGGGATGGGCGAAATCTGCCGAAAAGACTGCCTAGCAAGAAACATGGCCAAGTAAGTTTTTTGTTCCTCTCTTACAACACTGGCTAAATTAGAAGACGAGTTGAGTTGCAGATGTGCGTGAAAGCCTGCATGCGCTACAAGGTACAACAGGGTGTCTGCACACTTAGCAGACAAATAAGTAGACACTGCAGCGAAAGCACAACCTTTAAAAACTACAAGTGGCTGACTCTAGATCGTTAAAAAAGGAGAGAATAAAACACATTTATGTTACTCTCTTTTTTGTCTCTCCAGAATGATCAAGTGTCAGCCTCAAGAGTACAGCTTCATACCCAAAACCTGGATCTTCCCTGCTGAGTACACTCAGTTCCAGAACTACGTCAAAGAGCTACGCAGGAAACGCAAGCAGAAGACCTTTATAGTCAAACCTGCCAACGGAGCCATGGGTCACGGGTAGGTCAGAGGCTAGCGAGCGCTGGTGCAATCTGTACGCATCCAGAGGAGAGCAGAGCGAGCAGAAGGAGAGTAGCTGAAGGAGATGATAAGTAAGTGGGTGAAGGAGGAAATTAGCGCTAGAGCAAATGGAGGACAAGCACAACAAAACAAGGCAATAAGAGGTTTGTGACCCTGACATGGGTGTCTGTGGAAATAGCATTATAGCTGCGACCAGATTGAGTATTTGAGCTGAGAGGGTGTGGTGAATCTCATTGTGGGCTTCATTGTCCTCGATGGTCACACTCTCCATAAATCAGAGGTTATCGCCGCCGTTGGAGGACACACACACATGCACACATGGTTGCTGGCAGTTACTGTAGTTCCCCCCCTGAAGGTCTCTGCATGTGATTATTGGAGTCCTTTATGAGGCACCATCAGCAGAGACCAGTCAGATTAGAAAATGGACAACGATGGCTGCTGCAGGCGACTCCGTCTCTCAATAGCATCACTTTATCAGAAGATGAGCCGGCTGTGGCACCTGAATGCATATTTCATACTTTGCGGTCCCGTGGGCTGAGTGCCTCTCATGCTTGTGATGTCATGCGCCCGTTGTATGTTTTGACTACAGGAGAGTTGAAACATGAAGAGACCAAATGCAAGCACAGAGACTTGGATTTTTTTTAATGTATGAGGTACACGTGTGCACTGTAAGCAAGCAAAGAGACAAAACCCTGGCAAGCAACACAGCTGACCTAGTTTGAACTGTGTAGCTTTTGCTGATGAGCAACTTGAGTAACTTTCAAAGATGTAACCAGTGATGTTTTTGGCATTATATTGAGAGGTGTGCCTAAAGGAGGGGCAGACAAAAATTATGCAAAACAGGGTGCGTTCAGTAGATCCTGAGGAGGTCCAGGGGGTGGAGGGGCACAGCGCTCTGATGATGCACCTCTTTCTTTTTTTGCTATTTAATATCAAAGAGAAAAAGGTAAATATCCTAAATTGTATTTCATATTCTGACATGAGCCAGGCAGTCAGGGTCGATTTAAGCTGCGTGGCGCTCACAGTCACACAGCCGAGCGGAAATGAAGCGAAGTGGTTTCAAATATTCAGGCCAGGCTGGTTTTTGTAACGAATACAGTTTTATAGGATAGAAAAATAAATAAATGAATAGATGGAATATTTTTAGAGGCTAAAATATGGGAAAATAATCTGGTTTGAATGTTGCACCATTTCTATCTCAAGCTCTGTAGAATATGTTGAAATTTCTGAAAATACCAGATATTTATTTAATATCCTTTCTGACTTATTATTCTTTGAAAATATGATCCCTGAAGTGTGTGTATGAAGAAATCCTTTGGAGTGCCATCATCACTGGCGCCAATAGGTGGGGATATTGAAGTACAAATAACTCAGCGTGCTTCACCTCTCCCTCTAATTCTCTTTGAATTTGTCCTTTCTGGTATAATGTGCGCATTACTTATAACTCCATGCTGCACTAAGCCCTTATTTATTAAAGAATAAAAGGCAGCAAAGGCTGAATTATTGCAATACATTAAGAATATGAAAGATGATGAGTTTAGCTCGACCACTCAACGGCAGGCGGCTCACAAGATTAGATTTTTCTCTTTTTTTTCCCTTTTTTTTTTTGCATGGTGTGACGCGGCAGGAAATTAAGTTATATCTACCCCCTGTAATTTATTTTTCCGTCAACCAACTAAATGAAGTTATTGTTTGTGTCTGAAGCCCAGCTTGTTATAAGGGAAACAAAATAAAAGCGCGTGCGGAGCTTAAAAAGGCGAGATCCCCTCCAGTGCCAAATTAAATAGGCAGGGGAGAGTGGGCCGTGATTATCTGACACCCCAGCTCATCAATCATGTCGTCTCCTCTGCTACTTCCACTCGACTAACTAACACTGTTAACCCCGTCTTCATCATTCAGCTTTCTGTCTGCCTGTTTGGAAAGCCCCTCACATCGTCCATGAAATCCCCCCCTCCACATAAAAACTGAAGAAACTTCTCCCTGTTTTGTTTGAGTGCTGCAACAAACAGGCAGGTAAAACGCTCGTCTGTAGTAGAGAAGCCTCGTAGTTGGCAGGAGTCGCCGCTAATTGATAAACCCAAAGTAACAGCGACATTATACTCGAGTAGATCTACCAGTAATGAATTTCGAAGACCTTATTTGATCATAACCTGAAAAACTAAATCTTAGTAAACCCCCCCCCAGCTCTGGTAAGCTAGGAGTTGATGAAGTTGACTGAGCAGCTAAACTAAATAAGAATATATCCTGATCACCTGAGCTCTGGTAGTTTTCTACCACCACTCTTGAATAGTTAAATTACTTTTGTGTGTGTTTGTTTTGGACCAATCAGTTCTCCACATTTTAGCCCTGTGTTGCGTTTATGCGTGCAGTGTTCCTGCTCGCTTGCGTATAATGGAGCCTTCCTGGCTGTGCGCGTAATCAGGTTAGCCCCAGTCCGCTTTAACTATGAGTGATGGCGATATAGGTCAGTCGCTTTGTGCGCGCATAGTGGAAGATCGTTTAAAAATGCCCCCTCACCCGCACTGCACACGTATGTACACCACACGCATTCAGACAGACGCACACTGTTGCGAACGTCGTCCCCTCACACATACAAGCACATGGACGTACACAAGCTAATAAAACACATCTTAAGTCCAGCCGGCAACAGTCTGCTCTTTATAAGAACTGAGTGCCAGTGACATGAGACCAAAGCAAATGAATTAGAGTGGAGGTTAAAACGGAGCGCACTGTCTGCTGCTATTAACCTGCGCATGGCTAAATGACCCTATTAGAACATGTGATGCACTGTGCCATTTAGACTGAATGGAGTTTGGCTACAGAAAATCACAATAATCTCCAGATGCTGACCGGCTATGGCCCAGACGAACCATTATTTGCGCTGTACCTGTCTGTTTCATGCGCAATCATTTCTCAAATCGTTCTGTTTAGATGGCAAGGTAATGAATAGAGTAACAGCATTTTTGGATGGTCGAATGCGTCGCAACGCCAGACAGCTCATCCTGTTCAAACTAGACTGGACTCATTTTTACATATTTCCACTGAAGGTTCTGGTGCTGTGGAGGCTCATTGAATACCATCAGGGCGTGACTCTGACCCTCTCAGCTATTAATGCTAAATGTCTTTATTATAAAAGAGTTTCTAATCATTTTGTGCTCAGTAAGGACGCACTGTTATCTTCTCCTTCCAACTACATCTATTGATTAGCAGGCTAAAGCTATTCTTGGCATGCGAAGATTGAAAGTACCACTAGTATTGGCATCTGCAGCAAGCCAGACATATATCTCCAACTTTTCCAGATGACTTTGAAATGAAATATTGTGTTGAGACACATAAAATCTGTATCTTGTTTGCCCCCCTCCTTTTTTTCCCTTCAACATGTATATAAGACAGTGCCAATGTCATCAGTCATGTTCATGGTCTCTGCTGTGCTCCCATCTATCATTTTTTTAATTATCTTTTTTGTCTTTACTATGCCATATTTTATTATGCTGCTGACGACACCATAATTTCCCCCCCGAGGATTAATAAAGTTTCTCTCGATCCAGGATCTCACTTATCCGTAACTGTGAGAAGCTGCCAGCGCAGGAGCACTTTATCGTTCAGGAGTACCTAGACAAGCCCTTCCTGATGGAGGGCTACAAGTTCGACCTGCGGATCTACATCCTCGTCACTTCCTGCGACCCTCTCCGCATTTTCCTTTACAACGACGGCCTCGTTCGTATGGGCACAGAGAAGTACCATGCACCCAGCGAAGCCAACCTGGTGAGTGACAAATAATGAAGCTACTGTTATGCAGGTATTCACACACACCTCCGCCTTTTTCTTGAGTTTGATAGAAGTGCATGGCACTGCGGTGCATTTATATTACTGAAAACAATACATATATAGTGCTCAGCGTGTTATAAATTCAGTAATGCACTACTAACATTTTATTTATTATGCACTTCCATGACCTGCAGCCGTAGCCTCGTGCAACTCAGCACAATCAGATTAAAAACAAATGAAACAAAGGTTGGAAACAGTGTTGTCTTTACATAACAACATGCATGCACACATATAAATAGTCCACAATTGGCAATAACTGATATTGTTCACATATACACACACACACACACACACATGGACGCAAAATATGCAGACATACTGTATGCACACAAATGCCCACATGCCAGATGTCTCCTGTAATATCAAGCCGCTCGTATTTGCCTTGAGGTTCTGCACCTGCTGAAGCACAGTCTGTTGCTGATGATGGGATACATACGCACATGCACACGCGTGCACACACGCAGACACGCACTCAGTGAGTTCAGAGGACATTATGGTGGCTTACACTCATTCCTGTAGGTTTGCGCTACTCTTAACCATTACTGCTATTTGCCGAGCCCTAACTGCTGCCCTGGCCTTAACCTAACCTTACCCCGTCTTTAAAATTTGTCTTCACCTTAAATTTAATGATTTACGTTACGGCTGCTTGCTTTTTGTCCTCATAAGAAAGGCACGGCCTCATAATGTGTGTAAATAGATTTACATGAGTAATGCCTGTATCACCGCTTCCTATCAAGCACGGTACTTATCTAAAATATGAGCGCGCACGTGCACGCATAGACACGCAGGACGATGACATGAAGCGTGCGTTGTGTTAGTCTGTGACATATGATGGAGTGAGTCATGCCATGGAGATGGATGTTTAATCCCACAGAGAGTGGCTTCCAGACAGCCATCAGGTGCTGGAGTGGCCTGCGGTCACAGCGGTTATTACCTTGTAGGCTAAGGACAAGGATGTATTGTCTTCAGGTGTAAGGGATGGTGTTT